>NW_024100064.1:0-113899 GCF_016545835.1 Crotalus tigris
AGGGGCTGCCACAAAGAAGAGGGAATCAAGCTATTCTCCAAAGCACCTGAAGTCAGGACAAGAAGCAACGGGTGGAAACTAACCAAAGAGAGAAGCAACCTAGAACTAAGGAGAAACTTCCTGACAGTTAGAACAATTAACCAGTGGAACAACCTGCCTTCAGAAACAGTGAATGCTCCAACACTGGTTTCCTGCCTGATCAGGGGGTTGGACTAGATGACCTCCAAGGTCCCTTCCAACTTTATCATCATCATCATTATCATCATCATCATCATTATTCCCAAGAAGTAGGGTCTGTGTTTCCTGTGGAATAGCTATTTGGGTGAATATATTGCTGCTGGTGAGAAACCTTTCCATATTATAGCTATGATAGAGGAAAGTCAAATCAGATATTTTTTATCATTTATTCATTTGGTGGACAAATGAATCAATAAATGGTTGAACAGTATTAATTACATTTAAATGTTATCCTAATATTAATGAGTTATGGGACAAATCAAACTGAGTTTTGGGGAACAGGAATATATCAACCCTGTCAGGTTGGCCAGTTCTAGTCCATTAGAGACCTTACCACATGACAAAGATGGTTGTTCTTCACCCCTTTTTTTTCTCTATAATCCCAGAGATGGAAAAAAACAGGAGAAAAATAGAGGTATTTGTCAAGTTAAATATGTTTCCCTCAAATTCTCTCCCTTTTTAATCTAGCTACATTTTCTCATTTTATCAACTTTGGACACTTACTAATGCAAGCACATCCACATACATATTCATTAATCTAACTCCTATCCTATAAATTCATGGTAGATGTTACATTTGTCTTTTGCAGATGCAAACTACTGCATCAGATGTCCAGAAGATCAATATCAGAATAAGAACCGAGATCAATGTATCACCAAAAATGTCACCTTTTTGTCCCATCAGGAGAATTTGGGAATCATCCTTACTACCTTTGCTTTATTCCTAATCTTAACCACAATCTTTGTCTTTGGAATCTTCATTAAATTCCAGGAAACTCCCATAGTAAAAGCCAATAACCGGGACCTCTCCTATATCCTCCTGATCTCCCTTCTGCTTTCCTTCTTGACTTCCTTTCTCTTCATTGGCCAGCCAAGAAGAGCCACCTGCCTTCTCCAACAAACAATCTTCAACATCATCTTCTCCATTGCTGTATCTTCTGTCTTGGCCAAAACAATCATGGTGGTGCTTGCTTTCTTGGCCACAAAGCCAGGAAACAGAGCGAGGAAGTGGCTAGGCAAGAGTCTGGCCAACTCCCTCATCCTTTCTTGTTCCAGTGTCCAGGTTGTCATTTGTTTCACTTGGTTAGGAGTCTTTCCTTCATTCCCTGATTCTGACATGTATTCACAGCCAAGAGAGATTGTTTTGCAGTGCAATGTAGGCTCTGCTGCTATGTTTTATATCACCCTCAGCTACATGGGCTTCCTGGCTGTTATCTGTTTAACAGTGGCTTTCCTGGCCAGAAATCTCCCTGGGGCCTTCAACGAAGCCAAGTTGATCACCTTCAGCATGTTGGTCTTCTGCAGTGTCTG
This sequence comes from Crotalus tigris, assembly GCF_016545835.1. NCBI lineage: Eukaryota > Metazoa > Chordata > Lepidosauria > Squamata > Viperidae > Crotalus > Crotalus tigris. The sequence continues at coordinate 1,548 of NW_024100064.1, forward strand.
GCTGTCTTTTGTGCCTACCTATCTGAGCACTAAAGGGAAATACATGGTGGCTGTGCAGGTCTTCTCCATCTTGGCTTCCAGTGCTGGGCTGCTGGGTTGCATCTTCATCCCTAAGTGTTACATCATTGTGCTAAGACCAGACTTGAATACAAAGCAGCAACTGATGTAGAAAAGTGATTCTGATGGATGTTCTGGAGATATATTATATCTGGGGATATAATATTTTATTTGATCATTAGGTTCTTCTCATGGGAAAAGCCACTTTTTCTGACTGCTTTTTAAAGTGATCTCCTACTTAAGTCCACTTTCCATCTTCTTATCTTTCTATATCTGGCAGTATTACTTGGCATTTTGGGTTTCATTATCAGCTTATAATAAGGAAATATTAGTATTTTAGCATGACAATGTAGACCTTTTTTATACTTTAGGAAAGCACATTTTTCTTCTGAATCAAGGACACTTTTTTAATTTGTGAGAACTAACTTTTTCAGCCACTAAAATATAGAGAAAATATTCTGAAAGTTCTTGAATACAGTTGCAAGTTTTAAGTAAGATACCTACCCACCTGGTAGGTATGTTATCTGTAATCCATGTTTTCTATTGTTCAATTCTTACATGTAATCATCCTTTATTTTTGATTAGTTGCTTTCTGATATATCACATAAACTAAATGTATGTATCATTTCTTTTTGTACACTATCAAAAGACTTGACACCTCTCTCATCTTAATAAATACCTGTCAGAATCCAATTATATTTCATCTTTAATTATCAAACATAGAAACTCCCAATTCTGCCTTCTCTGGATTCTGCCATAAGAGGGAGAAAAGGGGGAGAGCAAAGGGGCTTTATGGCCCTCACTTCCTTCAGCACACTTCAAAGGACTGAATGTGTGTTTATTGTGGCCTCTAAGCGTTAACATATCAAAGAAGAGTAATTGCCTTTCATGTAGTTATCTGAAGTCTCCATCCAGACGGAAGAAGAAAGGGGATGGAATTGTGATACTTGAAACTATCACTGGAAGGGGGGTTGATTGGGTGGGACTACTGGGGAACCCCTTAAAACCTTGAATGGGAGAGCTTGAACCCCAAGTCCTGTCTAGCATGCCTGCAACCATTTTCTCTTAATAAAGGATTCCTGTTGGAAGAATTATTCCAAGAGTTCTGTCTTCTTAAGATGCAAAGTGGGGTGGGTCCTTACATTAGACAGGACTTGCAAAATTAATCCACCTGGAAGGAAGACCCTTGCCGGGGGATTTTGCAAAAATTTACCATGTCAGACAATGGAGCAAGAGAGGGGGAAAACTCCCTGGAAAGAGAGCCGCTGACCCAGTTGGAACCTTGCCAGATGTTGGGATCCGAGAGGCCAGATTCCTCAGGAGAAGAAGTGGTGGAGACACAGGACCACAAGCCTCGCTGGTCGATGGGCGTTGGAAAGAAAAGTGAGTGGGAAAGGAATCAAGAAAGGTGACCCTGAGACGGGGGACCAAGCAACCAGAATGGAAGCAGGAGATGGAGAAATCCCTGCACGCAAGTGAAGAGGGAGGAAGCTGGGCACCGTACTCAGACTGGATCCTAGAGAAAGCTATTGACCTGATGAAAAGAACTCTCAGCTCCCTAGGAGAGGAGAATACTGAACCCTACGGCCGCCCCAGTTCCTGGAGCCGCAAAGGGAGAGACACCGAGGGGGACGTGGAACCTGCAACCCCAGGGACATCTACTGATCCAGGAGCTCCCACCCCCTACCGGACCACAGATGGCAATCTGGACGGAAGGCACTACCACCCACAACAGAGGCACCGATCCATTCCAAGACGTCCACCGTTGGAAGTGAAATTCAAAGGGGAGCCAACACGCTTGGGGTTTTTCCTAACCCAAGTCCTCAGCTACATGGAGGAATATGGGCAGGATATTCCCAGCGACAAAGCCCGCATCCGGATCGTGCAATCTGCCCTGGATGGACCAGCTGCGGATTGGGTAGTGAACTTGCATGACTCCAATGCCCCAGAACTCAGTAACTTCAACCGTTTCATGTCCTCTTTGAGAAGACGATTTGAAGACCCCCTGGCTGATCGCAAAGCCCGTGAAAGAATAACAACGATGAGGCAGGGCAAACGCCCAGTGGCTGAGTATACACAAGAATTCCGAGCCATTGCCAGCAAACTGAATTGGCCAGAAGACATCCTCCTTGGCCGTTTCAAAGACGGACTAAACTATGATCTATATGATGCTTGCCTGCCCCGAGGGGACCCACATCGACTTGAGGAATGGTACGTCTTGGCAGAGGAAGCAGAGATCGACATATTGAAGAGGCACCGCCGAGGAAAACAATGGAGCCGCCCCCCGCCTGAGCTGACACACCAACCGGTGAAATCATCGGATACAGCCAAGAAGCAAATGAGATGTTTCAAGTGCGGAAGAGAAGGGCATCGAGCTGTAGAATGCCGCTCAAAGGGCCCCCAGCACAACCCAGACAGATCCCCAATCAACAAACCCGGAAAGTATTCAGCTAAGCCAAAAGAAACGGCCATGAGAATGATGGAAATTGCAGAAACCCCCACCACTGCTCACCAAGGGGAAAGAACTCCAGCCTACACCACAGGGCCGGTGGATGCCTCAGATGACAGCTCGGAGGGCGAACCCCTGGTAAGTGGATGCATCACACCCATCTTCAAAACAGTGACTATATTAATCCCCCCCATGCCCGAAGCTGTGAAGGTGAAAGCCTTAATAGACTCTGGCTGTACCCGCTGCCTCATTAGCCCAACACTAGTGGGGAATCTGGGCATCCCATCCAGGAGACTGGAACAACCAATCTCATTTGGCCAGCTAGATGGATCCATAGCAGGGGGGGTGCCAGCTACCCTAGCCACTTTGCCAATACACCTCTCCCTGGGCAACCATGAAGAGGACTTAACGTTTGTGGTGACCCCAGGTATGGAATGCCCAATGATTCTAGGGATGGAATGGTTGAAAAAATGGAACCCCTGGGTAAATTGGAGGACGACAGAAATCAAATTCCGAAGGGGGACCCTATGGACTTAAAACCCCAAGGGAGGCTACCAGAATCAAGAATAGAAAAAGCATCCATAGGAGAGGAAAAAAGATTAACAGAAATACCAGAGGAATATAGGGACCTTGCTGAAGTCTTCAGTGAGGAGAGGGCGAATGAGCTTCCCCCCCACCGACCCACAGACTGTACCATTGAATTCAAGCCTGGGGCAAAACTCCCGAAGCCCAGATTATACTCCATGAGCCCAAAGGAGAAGGAGGAAATGGAAAGATTTATAAAAAAAAACCTGGAGAGAGGTTTCATTGAGCCAGCCAAGCCTAAAGTGGCTGCCCCGGTCCTTTTTAGAGAGAAGAAGGATGGCTCTTTACGTTTATGCGTGGATTATAGGGCCCTGAATACAATCAGTGAAAGCAACCTATACCCGCTGCCCCTCATGAAAGACATGCTGTCACACCTATCGAAAGGGAAAATTTTTTCTAAACTAGACTTAAGGGAAGCTTACTATCGAGTAGAATCAAGGAAGGGGACGAATGGAAGACTGCATTTAACTGCCCCATGGGGTGCTATCAATTCAAAGTCTTGCCATTTGGATTACAAGGGGGCCCTGCAGTCTTTATGCAATTAATCAATGACGTTCTAAGGGAGCACCTGTTTAAGGGGGTCCTTGTTTACTTGGACGACATTCTTATCTTTACCGAAACAAAAGAAGAACACGTCAAACTTGTCAGAGCGGTTTTAAAGAAGCTGCGAGCCGCTCACCTATATGCCAAACTCTCAAAATGCGAATTCCACCAGGAAAGGATAGACTACCTAGGCTATCGCATATCCCCACAGGGCATTGAAATGGACCCAGAGAAGGTCAGAGCAGTATTAGAATGGGCACCACCCCGCACAAGAAAGCAACTACAAAGTTTCCTGGGCTTTGCAAATTTTTACCGCCAATTCATCCCCTCATTTGCACAGATAGCCTTGCCCCTCACTAACTTACTAAAAACGAAGGGAACACCCTCAGTAAAACCTAGCCAGCCACTAAAATGGACAATGGAGTGCCAAGCAGCGTTTGAGAGACTAAAGAGACTTTTTTCTGCCGAACCAGTACTAAGGCACCCAGACATGGACAAACCCTTCATAATACAGGCAGATGCAAGTGATGTGGCAGTGGGGGCTGTGCTATTACAAGAAAATGATGATGCAGTATTGCAACCCTGTGCATATACATCTAAGAAACTCACGGAAACAGAACAGCGCTGGCCCGTATGGGAGAAGGAGGCTTATGGGATACGTTGGGCATTACTCACGTGGCGACAGTTCCTGGAAGGCAACAAAATCCCCTTCCAGGTATGGACTGATCACAAAAATTTAGAAGCCCTGAAAACTTCCAGGAAACTCAATCCCAAACAAGCCCGCTGGTCCCAGCATTTTCACCAATTCCAATTTAAGCTCAAACATTTACCAGGAAGAAAGAACTTCCTGGCAGATGCACTATCTCGCATGCCCCAATATAACAGCGCACGAACCACAGACTCTAGACCAATAATGGCAGAGTCACAACTGGCAGCGCCAGTAACCACAAGAACCCAAGCCAAAATAAAACCACAACTGGACAGCCAAACTGGGATTGAATTCAGAAAAAGTTTGGAAACAGATGATTGGTTCCAGAAAAACAAACATGTGTGCACAATGAGAGACGGATTGCCTTGGGTAGGGGAAAAGTTATATATACCAACAACTCAAAGACTAACTTTCATGCAACTTTGCCATGACACAAAATCAGCAGGGCATTTTGGATTTGTAAAAACTTTACACTTAATTAAACGGCAATTTTGGTGGCCATCAATAAAAAAGGACATAGAAAGTTATGTTGCCAGCTGCCCAACCTGTGCATCAGCAAAGAGGTTGCAAGGGAAATCGCCAGGGCTGTTACAACCAGTGGCAAGTCCCTCAGCCCCCTGGAGGGAAATAGCCATGGATTTTATAGTGGAATTGCCTGAAAGCAATGGGAATACTGTTATCTGGACAGTCACGGACCTATTTTCCAAACAGGTGCACTTTATCCCTTGCCAAAAAATTCCCACTGCAAAGGCCTTAGCAAAACTTTTCATCCAGCACATTTACAGATTGCACGGGGCACCCCAACGCATCATCTCTGATAGGGGAGTGCAATTTACGTCTGCATTTTGGAAGGAATTTTTATCCCTCTTAGGGACCACTCAGGGATTGACATCTAGCCACCACCCTCAAGGAGATGGACAAGCGGAACGCTGCCAGTCGGTACTTGAGCAATATTTGAGATGTTTTTTTAAATTTCCAACAGAGTGATTGGACGGACTTACTTCCTTTTGCAGAAGTTGCCTACAATAATGCAGTCCACTCCAGCACAGGCTACACTCCTTTTCAAATAGCCAACGGCCAAAGTTTCAACCCTATGCCAGAGTTAACCCCAAAAGAACCAACGATCCCTTCACTGAAAGAATGGATGGAAAACCTACAAAACACCTGGCCAATAGTCAGAAAATCACTAGATGAAGCTAGGCGGGCATACAAAGCACAAGCCGATAAAAAAAGGGTTGAGCCTACACCATTCATTATAGGAGAAATGGTGTACTTATCTACAAAATACCTAAAGTCCCTACAGCCCTGTAAAAAACTTGGACCAAAATATATAGGACCTTTTCCAATTAAAAGGATCATAAATCCAGTAACAGTAGAATTAGAATTACCCAAAAACCTCAGGCAAATACACCCAATTTTTCATTGCAGCTTGCTGAAAAGAGAGCATCAGTCACCTCTACGGCCAAAAATCCCCCCCCCACCACCTCCAATCATGGTGGAGGGGGAACAACACTTCGAAATAAAAGAGATCCTTGACTCTAGGAGATATCGTGGAACAACTCAGTACCTAGTTGCCTGGAAACACCTCCCTGCCTCACAAAATGAGTGGGTCCATAAACGTCACGTCAGAGCCCCGAAGCTATTGAAGAAGTTTCACACAGAGTATCCTAACAAGCCTAACTAAATTTTTTACTTGTGTTTTCTTTCAGGTGGATCTCTCTTATTGTTAAGAGGGGCCGGATGTCAGAATCCAATTATATTTCATCTTTAATTATCAAACATAGAAACTCCCAATTCTGCCTTCTCTGGATTCTGCCATAAGAGGGAGAAAAGGGGGAGAGCAAAGGGGCTTTATGGCCCTCACTTCCTTCAGCACACTTCAAAGGACTGAATGTGTGTTTATTGTGGCCTCTAAGCGTTAACATATCAAAGAAGAGTAATTGCCTTTCATGTAGTTATCTGAAGTCTCCATCCAGACGGAAGAAGAAAGGGGATGGAATTGTGATACTTGAAACTATCACTGGAAGGGGGGTTGATTGGGTGGGACTACTGGGGAACCCCTTAAAACCTTGAATGGAGAGCTTGAACCCCAAGTCCTGTCTAGCATGCCTGCAACCATTTTCTCTTAATAAAGGATTCCTGTTGGAAGAATTATTCCAAGAGTTCTGTCTTCTTAAGATGCAAAGTGGGGTGGGTCCTTACAATACCTTTTTTTACTTTGTTGTGATTTGTATTGTTGATTGGGGTAAAAAGTGACTTTTGCAAAAACTAATAGTGTTTTTCTCTGTCAAATTCATTGTAATAGCTCTATGCCAAATTCTGGATGCCTGAATTTCAGGTAACAATAGGAGAAAAATGGCTACAATGCAAAAGAGGCAATTTTTTAAAAAATTCAAGGGTCATTTATTCACCAATAAATACTTTCTTGTTTAAAAGTTTGAATACACACATAATGTTGAGACATGTTAGTGGTGAGATTGGTGAGACACATGGAGAGACTGGATGAAAATTGTCCAGGATGCTGGGTCCAGTGATGGATTTTTGATGAGTGCTTCTTTAAAACAGGCTGGGAATATCCCTTTCATCAATAATGAATTTATCATCACTTGAACACATCACTTGCCACCTCCTTTATCATACAGGAGGGACATGGATCTCATTCACAGGTGGTGGCATTTATATTCCAGAGTATTTGTTCATTTGCAATGAACACACTGCAAAGACTCTATATTGTCCTGATTTAGGGTGTCATGTGAATACTACCCAAGAGTGAAGAAAAAAAACATACTCCTCATTGATTGATTGATCAATTTATATGATCCCTTATAGACCACACACTTCCATGGACCCATGGTGATTTCTCATAAAAAAATAGCAACCAAACAAATGCAATCAAGACCCCACTGGATATAATGTAGTTAACATAAGGTCATGTGTCATCAACCTCTTTAAGCCCTGCAGGAGAGTTGAGTTTTCAATGCTTGTCTTGAAATCTGGGAAGATGGGTGTATTCCTTGTCTCAGGAATAAAATTGTTCCAAAGTATAAGAGCAGCCACTAAGATGGTGCAATGCAAGAGGTCCTATGTGGCCGGGGGGGGGGGGCTTTGCATCCCATCTCTACATTGGGGGAGGTGGCAAATCTGTCAGAAAAAGATTCCTGAACTCCAGGCTATATATCATATTAAACAGTGGTTTGTTAAACCATGTTTGTTGAATAGGCCACAAACAGCCAAACTGAGATCTCCCATTTAGTCACAAGCTAAGGCTGAATTCAAATAATGCTTTCAACTGAAATCAATTTGCCCTTATTCAAATCATAGTGATTTACTTGTTATCTTGCTGCAAAAATCTCCAGAGGATTTTTCTGTACACTTTCAGAAGATTTGATAGGGAGATGTCAATAATATGTTTTCATCTCCATACCACGCACTAAAGCTTTGTTGATTGAGTTGATGGCATTGGAAAGACATGGTGCATAAATGGGTCTGGAGAAAGAGCTGGGGAAGGTCTTTTTGAGCACTCTGGAGCCGCATTTAATCCCCTCTCCTTGAGATGTGAAACACGGCAGGACTATGTTTGTGTAAAGAATGCTCCTAAAGGTTTCTGTCTCAGAAAAGGGTTGTTTTCTTCCATTTCTTCCTCTAGATTGTTGTTAAAGGCAAGCACAATGCAGGAAGCTCAATCAGGAACACTAATCATTGCTGCTTTTTCTCCTTGTGCTGCTCTTTTGGCCCCAGGGTGTCTGTGGGACACACAAAGTCAAATGCCTCCTAACTCAATATAGGGATGGGATGAACCCACCCAACCATTATAGGCCAGGAGAGCTTTTGATTGGTGGCATAATCTCTGCAACCAGGACTAAGTTTCAACCATTACGTTTCAACACAACTCCTTCAACTCAGCCATGCCAGTGAGTGTACCACTGCATTTCAGCTGCCTACTTTTCCTACGTTTTGTTCACATATCAATTTCCTTAACATCCTACAAACAGAACTAGATTATGGATGGAAAAAAAAGAAGGAGGTTGCTCCTTTCTGTACTGAAAATAGTTCTTTTTTCAGGACCCCAATTCACTGATAATATGAAGGAATTGCCCACAGGAATTTGTATACTTACTGAATTTCTATGTCTCTGAATCCCATTTTGAATTGATGGCAGGTATCATAATCTTGACAACCAGTTTTGGGTGGTGGTTAAGGCATCAACGAGAAACCAGGAGACAGTAATTCTAGTCCCAGCTTAGGCACAAAGCTAACTGAGAGACCTTGGGCAAGTCAGTTCCACTTAGCCTAATGAAAAAGATAAGGGGAAACCACTTCTGAAAAACTGGACACAATTGAACAGAAGAAAAATTATTATTATTATTATTATTATTAATAATAATAATAATAAAGTTGGAAGGGATCTTGGAGGTCATCTAGTCCAACCCCCTGCTCAGGCAGGAAACCCATTTCAGGCAAATGGCTATCCAGTCTCTTCTTAAAAACTTCCAGTGTTGGAGCATTCACCGCTTCTGGAGGCAGGTTGTTCCACTGGTTAATTGTTCTCACTGTCAGGAAGTTTCTCCTTAGTTCTAGGTTGCTTCTCTCCTTGATTAGTTTCCACCCGTTGTCCTGCCCTCAGGTGCTTTGGAAAATAGCTTGACTCCCTCTTCTTTGTGGCAGCCCCTGAGATACTGGAACACTGCTATCATGTCCCCTCTCATCCTTCTCTTTACTAAACTAGACATATCCAATTCCAGCAGCCGTTCCTTATATGCTTTAGCCTCCAGTCCCCTAATCATCTTTGTTGCTCTTCTTTGTACTCTTTCCAGAGTCTCAACATCTTTTTTACATCGTGGTGACCCTTATAATGATTTTAATGTAGGCTAAATCTGTATTCAGGAGACTTCAAAATCTAAACACAACAGACAGGGATAACGTAAAGGCTTTGTTAACAGCCCCAGATGTTTATTATACATTATATTTGTATATACAACATGTTAGTGAACTTGGTGATGTGAGTGGCCCTTTCCAACTTTATGATTTAATCATTTTGTCTTTAACATAGAAGAATAGGTCAAATCTCTAAATATTAAGAACTGCAGAAAGTAATTTTTGCTACAAACTGGAGCTGTCTATACCTTTGAAATTGATCTAAAATATTTACTGGTATAGATTATTGTTTTTGTTTTGTTTCATTTTAATATTTTTATGAATGTGACAATTCATTCAGAGGATCACTTGGGTTTACCTGGATTAGAAGTATTTTTATAAATAGAGGTTAAATAAAATATTATGTAAATTGATTGAATTCCAATATAATACATTTCTAGGAAAGCAAAGCCAGAATACTGGAAAGTGCTGTCATATCTTTTTGCCATCCAGGAGATCAACCAGGATTCCCGTCTCTTACCCAACATCACCCCAGGTTACAATGTCTATGAAAATTATTTCAATCCATGAATGACCTCAGAGGCTTTGCTGGATCTGCTTTCGGAGGGGGAGGCCAATGTTCCCAACTACAGCTGTGGAAGGCAAAGAAACACAGTGGCTGTTCTTGAAGGGGCTGAGACTGGCATCTCCATCCAGATATCTACCATGTTGGGCACCTACAAAATTCCACAGGTCTGACTTTGCCAGGGGAAAAAGTTGTAGTTATGCAATATTTCAAAGGTTCTTTCTTGTAAATGAAGACAAAGTTTTATCATGGACATGATAGCATTAAAAATGAAGGTTCAGGTTCTCTCCATTGGGAGAGAAGGATTAGACCACACATCCCAACATGGGTCCATCCCACCAAAGTCCTAGCCCACACTGGGGGAACTTCTAATTTTTGGAGTTTAGAAAATTCTCCACTAAAGAAGCAAATGGGGAGACAAACAGTGTGTGAAATGAGTCTTCATTTTAGACAATAGACAAAGCTACTATTATTATTTTTTTATACAAAATTTTATTTTTGATTTTTCATTACATTCATAAAAAATACTTCAGATAAAGAATAAAATAAATTTATACACACAACTTTCGGTATTGCTCGCCCATTTCCCCCAAAACCGCATCCACCCTCTAACCTCTTCTCTCACTTCCCTCTTCCTCCCTCTTCTTCCTTACTATTATTGCCACTATTATTATCTAAATTTTGAATGTTAGGGAAGTTAAATAAAGTGCCATTTTCTTTTTTTTTCCCTTTTTAGATCAGTTACAGTTTTGTTTCCCAGGTTCTGAAGGATAAAAGCCAGTTTCCTTTCTTCTATCCAATACTCCCTGTGGAAGGAGTCCAGTACCCAGGGATGGTCAAGCTGCTTCTCCATTTCAGGTGGACCTTGGTAGGTCTGATTGCTCCAGATACTGACCAGGGGCAGAAATTCATGAAGACGATGACCTCCATGCTGATAAGGAATGGCATCTGTCCAGTTTTATCAGAAACATTTTCCTGAGCTGGCAAGAAACTTTTCAGTCTTTCTGATGCATACAGCAATTGGAGACAAGTTAATGTCTTTCTTTATAGTGCAGACACGGATACAATAGGTTTTGGGATATTATCTATACACAAAGCTGTTGAATATTTTAAAAAACCTGTTACAGGCAAGGTCCTGATTATAACTATCCTGTGGGACTTACATATATATTTGATGGAGATTGCTACTCTCACTGAACTAAGTCAGGACAAGCCTGACAACATCCATAGCATTTTTTCATTTCTTGTGAAAACAAAGCAAACAGTAAACTATGCTGTATTGCGACATTTTTGCTCTGCAATGCAACACTTTTCAGAAAGATCCTTCACGTGTTCCTACACCAAGGATGCCTTTTCGGTGAAATTCTGGAGACGGTCCAGAGAAAGAAAAGAATTGGAGACTCTTCCCCAGGAGCTGGCTGTGGCACGGACTTTACATACAATCATTTTATTCAGATCTAAGAGGACAAAGAATAAAGATGGTAAGAACACAGAAACTCCAAGGCTGAAGGCTTGGCAGGGTTTTTTTTTTGTTGTTGTTATTTCTTTAGTGCATGTTTGCCTTGCAGATAAGAATCCATTTTATAATTTTTAGAGCTGAAAAGCTATTCTGAGAAGTTGGTTGATTCTTGATACAAAAGGTAAATTGAATTTAAACATTCTGTTCTTTTCCCCTTCGCATAACCATCACTCCTTCCCTTTAGCTGACAACTTGTTCTCTGTTTAAATTGCTTTATAAATAAAATATTTTAATATCTTTACTCTTGATTTTCTTTTAGTATAAGTTAGAGGGGAACAAAACTTGAAGAGGGTTGCAAGATTGCAGCTAGCCCCTTGAGGGAAGACAGACAAGAGTTGGCAGCGATTCCAGCAATGCTACTTTATAAGAACAGAATCTTTTTTTATATAACAATTTTTATTGGTTTTTTAACTTTTACAACAGAACACCATGGTGGTTAGGTGATCAATCATCCAAAAACAAAATCATATAATAGCTCAAGTAAATACATTAAATGTTCCCTCTCTATTTCCCTCAAATAATATAACCTATTTAACATAATCCATTTCTACATTACATATCTATAAATCCTAATCCTGTTTTGAACTTTATTAATTTACAGTTACCATAGTCCAATTTAATCTTAGATAAATGTATTATCACTTCGGGTATTCCTTCTAAAATACTAATCTAGATATATTCTAATTCATAATCTCATAAATCATTGATTTTATCACAAATCTCTCTTATTTCTTCAGATAGCATTTAAATCTCATTCAAATAATTATCATGTCTAAAAAAAAGAACACACCTGTTATTACACAAAACATCGTCTTACTAACTTAACACACTCAATTAGTTGAAGAACAGAATCTTGAAAACTTGACCAAGTGAGTCTCCCTATCTCAGTGTTTGTTCAGTTCATATACAATTACACTGGACATTACTAAATATTAGAATTTAAATGTTTATAGATTGTCTACAAATGACTTGATGAGAAATAGAATTTAGACTTACATATCACCCCATAGTGCAGTTTTCAATGTCAACATATCAGTCCCAACAATTTGGGTCCTCATTTTACCAATCTTGGCAAGATGGAATAACAGAACAGAATTCAGAATAACAAAGTTCAAAGCAGGAAACCCTATAACATTTCAGACACATGGTTGTCCAATCTCTTCTTAAAAGGAAGGCTGAGTCAACACTGAACCCCATCAGGATCAAACTCCAGGCTGTGAGCAGAGTTTGTGTACAATACTGCCTTCTAACCACTGTGCCACCATAACTCCTTCACAAATAAATCTAAAACTTTCACTTTGTATGTCAGTTCACCCAAAGCACAAACTAAGGCAGCGGTTCTCAACTTGTGGGTCGCATCCCCTTTTCGGGTTGAACGACCATTTCACAGGGGTCGCCTAAGGCCATTGGAAAACACATATTTCCGATGGTCTTAGGAACCGAGACACCGCTCCGCATCTGTCTCCGCATGGCCTCCTCTGCTATTTGCAGAGAGAGAGAGAGACAGAGAGGCACTTTTGCTTCCACTGGGAGAAGCGTAGCCAGAGCCTCGTGGCTTGGAGCCGCCTGGGGAAGCCCCGGGATCCCTGCTGGGAGCGGCCCACTGGAAGCTCCACTGAGTGGGCCAGCCCTCCCGCAAGCTGCGGCCCAAGGAAGACCAGCCCCTGCAATCCCCAGCCAGCCCAACCATTGGACCTGCTGACCAGGAAGGCGCACCGGAATCCAGGCTGCTGGGAAGGAAGAAGGAGATGCAGCAAAGGTAGGAGAGGAAATCCACCTCCTGGGGCCCAGTGCTGGCAGTGGCTTCCTTGCCCTCCCCTTCCTCCTCCCCTTCTTCCTCCTGCTGCCCCCAAAGTGGCTCGGGCGGATGCCGGGACAAGAGGGGTGCCTGCAGCTGGGCTGGACAAGGGGCTGGCAGGGGCCGCGCAGCACCAGCCCCCACTGTGGCTCCATTGGATGGGCGAAGGGTGAGGCCGGGCAGCGCGGAGTCCTGGCTAGGGCAACTGCTTCCTCGCTCTCCTCCTCTCCTTCCTCCTGCTGCTCGGGCAGCTGCTGCCTCCACCACGGCTCCATAGATGGGTGGAGGGCGAGGCCGGGCAGCGCAGAGTCCCAGCGGGGGTGGAGGCTGGGCCGGGGGCAGCAGGGACTCCAACGATGCTGACCTGTTGCTGCCGCTGCCATCGGAGCCACTGCCTCCCATCCTGCTCCCCCTCCCCACCCATTCGGCTTAGGACATGCAGAGGCCAAGGGCGGTGGGGACCCCCGACGATACTGCCATAAGAGAGAGAAAGAGAGAGAGGAAAGAGAGAGAAACAGAGGAAAAGAAAGAGAAAGAGAAAGAGAAAGAGAAAGAGAAAGAGAAAGAGGGAGGAAACAGAGGAAGAGGAAGAGGAAAGAGAGAAAGAGAGAGGAAAGAGACTGCCTTCCCAGTTGCTGAGAAAGGGGAAAAAAAGAGCTGTGAGCGAGATCAACTTCCAAATATCAAACAAGTTCGCTGTATTCCCAAGACTAATAGCTGCCTTTCTTATAAAGAAACTCTGGGCATCATCCTGGTTTCTATTGCCTTATTTATGTTTTTAATCACAGGCTTTGTTTTGGGAATCTTCATTAAATTCCTGGAAACTCTAATCATCAAAGCCAACAATCGGGACCTCTCCTACATACTCATCTCCCTCCTGCTTTCCTTTTTGACCTCCTTCCTCTTCATTGGTGGGCCAAACAAACAAACCTGCCTTCTCTGACAAACAGCCTTCAGTATCATCTTCTCAGTTGCCATTTCTTCAATCTTAGCTAAAACAATCACAGTAGTTTTAGCCTTCTTGGCCATTAAACCAGGGAATAATATTCAGAAATGGCTGGGGAAAAGCTTGGTCAATTCCATCATCTTTTCTTGCTCTGCTGTCCAAGTTGCCATCTGTAGCATCTGGTTGGGTACTTCTCCCCCATTCCCTGAGTCTGACATTCATTCCCAATATGGAGAGATTATTTTGCAGTGCAATGAAGGATCTGTCACCATGTTTTACTCTGCCCTTGGTTACATGGCTTTCTGGCTGCCATCTGCTTCACAGTGGCTTTCCTGGCTAGGAATCTCCCTGGGGCCTTCAACGAAGCCAACCTGATCACCTTCAGCATGCTGGTCTTTTGCAATGTCTGGGTGTCCTTCATGCCCACCTACCTGAGCACCAGGGGGAAGTACATGATGGCTGTGCAGGTCTTCTCCATCTTGGCCTCCATTACTGGGCTGTTGGGCTTCATCTTCATTCCCAAGTGCTACATTATTTTTTTAAGACCTGATCTGAATACCAAAGAACATATGATGTCAAAATAAAATAGAAATTAACTTTTGGTGTGTCTGTCCTCAAAGGTCAGGATTATTATTTGCTATTTGATGTTCCTTAAAAAGCACACATAAAAAAGTGTTACATCATTGTATGAGACCAGACCTCAGTACAAAGGAGTAACTGATGTTGAAAAGGGAAGTAGGAAAGTGATTGTGATAGATGCTTTGGGGTTATCCCAGGTTATCTGAGATGTTCACACCCAATATTTTAATTCATCATTAGGTACTTTTCAGGGTAAAACACTATTTATGCAGCAGCTTTTTGAAGTGGTCTCCTGCTTACGCCCAATTTCCATCTTTTTATGTTTCTATATCTGGTAGTATTTCTTGGCTTTTTAGACTTCATTCTTGGCTTGTAAATAAGGATATTTTAGCATGGCAGTGTAAGCCTCTTTTCCACCAATGGAAAAACCCTTCTGAGTTTTTCTTCTGAATCAAGGACATTTCTTTTTATATGTGAGAACTAACTTTTTCAGCAACTAAACCATAGAAAGAGTATTCTGAAACTTCTTGAATACACTTGCAAGTTTTAAGTAAGATTTCAGTAAGGCATTTGATAAAGTAGACTACAACCTACAACACAAGTTAAGATAGGCAAGAAAATGGTAAGAGACCACCTGTCCAGCCTAGACGAGTTCAAATTGCCAGGACCAGATGGATTACACCCCAAGGTTCTCAAGGAACTGGCAGATGTGATCTCAGAACCACTGAACTATATTTTTCAAAGATCCTGGAGCACTGGGGAACTACCAGAGGACTGAAAAAGAGCTGATGTAGTTCCCATCCTCAAAAAAGGAAAAAAAATGGATCCAGGAAATTACAGACCTATCAGCCTGACCTCAATACCTGGGAAGATCTTGGAAAAGATAATCAAACAACGAATCACCAAACACCTAGAGGCAAACAAAGTCATTACTAAAAGCCAACATGGGTTTGTCAAAAACAAATCATGCCAGACAAATATTATTGCATTCTTTGACCCAGTGACAAAATTGGTGGATCAAAGGAATGCTGTGGATATAATTTACTTGGACTTCAGTAAGGCATTTGATAAAGTAGATACTTTATTAAAGTACAAATATATTTTAGCCTTTCTCTGTAAAGTTACATCATATTACTCTTCTTTCTGTAATCCATCCTATCTAATTATCAAAACCATAAATCACAAGTTAATTTATTGTTATGCAAGTAATGAATAAGACGGTTCTAATCATCAGTACATGTAGATAATGTCCTTTCTCTAATCAAAGTTAATTTATCAGCTATATCTGTCAAATTCACCAGTTATTCCTTCTTAGTGGATAGTATAGAATCTTTCCATCTTTGTATGTACAGTAATCTCACTACTGAGATCTTGTACTGAACTAGTCTTCCATAGCTTTTTTTTCCCCAATGGTTTATCCATTAATACTAAAAGGAAAAGTTTTGAATGCAACCAAATATAGATCTTTTAGCTTTTCTGTTAACTATACCCTCTATATCAAAGTATATATATATAAGGGGCATCTTCTTCTATGCTGACAGATTCTTTTCTCTCCATTGGCATTATATACAATATTGGCTACTGAGGAGGCCAAATCAATAGCAGATAGCTTGCACATGTTTGCATCTCAACCACAACGTCTAGGTTTGAGAAGTGATCAGCTACCTTTTTAAATGCCTTACACTTTGCAATGCTATGGTGGCCCATCAACATCTGACATTTTGTCCCCTGACAAGAATTGCATTGAAAGAATGACACATTCCTCCTAGGGTTACTCCAAAGCTGAGATCATTCGGATATCATGCTGAGGCAAAGCCAATCCTTTAACTCGCCTCTGACTTAGAAAAATATAGAATAGCAATCAGGGGTCCCGGGGAAACACTTTCCGTACCAGAGTTGTCCATCCTGAACAACCCACTAATCCACCTTGTAATCAGGGGGCATTCACGTGGAGTTTTGAAAAGTTGATGATTGCAACCATGCTATTGATGGTCCACCCCTTTCATATGTCATTAGACAGACATACCAAGGTCTGAAAGTGTAAAACAATAACAAATGAATAAAACTTTTTTAACCAAAAAATGGGTCCAAGACAATCCCAAAGCAGAGGGAGGGACTAACAGAGGAGGAGTGAGACTGTTTAATAGACTGCACAGATCATTGGAATGAAGAGGACAGGATTGTATGGGAGATGGTGGTGTGGTGCTCCTGTTGTAAGGAGAAAAGTCAGAGGAAAGACATATAAGCAAAGCAATAGATTGACCATGAAACCCTGATTGGCAGGATATGAAATGATATTTGACTGAATGAAGAAAAAGTCGGTTAAGCAGTGAACACTCACACATTCTCTTTAAAATGAAATTGGAAAAGAGAATCCGTTGCACAAGGAAGGAAACTTTTAGAAATGTCCCAAATCTCTGGTATGCAAGACTCAATAAACACCCCAAGATAGATGGAGATAATAATAAAATATGTATTTATGACCATAAAGAGGTGCCCAGGAATATTTTCTACCTCAAGCACAACAGCTCATGTGAACAGTGTTTTGATACATTCTTGAAACAAGATACAAATAAAAACTCTGTAAGCTGCTAGAGTCATTGACTGAGATGGATGGCTATAGAAATTGAACAATAAATAAGATTTAGGATCGCAAGAAAAAAGTAAGTCAAAAGCAATCAAACTTCACTGAATTATTCCCTTAAACTGGAACTGTGCCTCTGAGTTAGGCTAAACTTTTTCCTCCATGCCATACCTATGTAGCAATACACATTCCCAATTCCCCTTCTAATTATTAAAATCATGGTGATTTATTTTATTTTGAACAAACTCTAAGGGTATGTCCATCACCAGCACCATCAGTTTTAAAGCAATCTGACAACAAAATGGGATCTACAATAACTGTATAACTGTAAACTACCTCCAGCACTAATCAGAAAAGAGGTAGAATCATGCAAGGGCTGTACTAGTCTGCCATTGCAGGTTTGTCTTCCAGATCTGGAGCCAGACTGGACTATCTTCACTGCAGTTATGTTTTGGGAGCTCTGAGCTCTTTCCCAGAGGGAGAACTACAGGAAGGATCTCCGTCAATATATGACAAAGGATGCTGCTGCAAAAGCAGCTCTTTCTGCTTGTTCTTCTGCCCCAATTTCCCTATGCCACAATGCAAACAAAATGTCCATTGAAGGTGACAATAGAAAAAGAGAAGGAGTTTAATTACTACAAACCAGGAGATTACTTGATTACTGGAATAACATCTAAAATATTTTCTCGAAGTTATCCTTATGTTCTTTCCAAGCCTCCAGCTCACAGGTTGAGAAGGTAATTTTTTCCCAATTTCTCACCTTGGAAAAAGCAGCTTCATATTGCTTCTCCCAATCTGCTTTTATGAAAGCCGAACTTGCAAAGTTCCTTTTAAGTTTTTTCATCAAGGGTCAGCCTCAACACTGGGCAGATTTAACAACACCCTTCCAAAGTGATTCTTGCCTGGTGGGATTCTGTTGTTCTTAAAATTATTACTTCGGTTCGGTGGAAAGTCAGCAAATATTTATTTTTATTTATTTACTTATAAGTTATAGTTACAGGTATTCCTCAACTTGCTACAATTCATTTGCTGACTATTCTAAGTTACACAAGAACTGACTTTTAACTGGTTTTCACATTTATGACCATTGCAGCATCCCCATGATCCTGTGATCAAAATTCAGATGCTTGGCAGCTGACTCATATTTATGACGGTTGCAGTGTCCTGGGCTTGGGTGATCACCTTTTGCCACCTTCTGACAATGGGGAAGCCAGACTCACTTAACAACTGTGTAACTAATTTATCATCTGCAATGATTCACTTAACAGTGTTGGCAAGAAAGGTCATAAAATGAGGCAAAATTCACTTAACATCTGTCTCAGTTAGCAACAGAAATTTTGGGCTCAGTTGTGGTGATACATCTAGGACTATGTGCATATAAAGATCAATCTGACAATCAGGTGATTCAATACTTTGGAGCAGAAGCTGATCTCTTGAGCTGGCTCCCCAAATCTCCTTTCATCCCCTATGCTGCACTCCTTCCTTCCTTCCTTCCTTCCTCCCTTCCTTCCTTCCTTCCTTCCTTCCTTCCTTCCTTCCTTCCTTCCTTCCTTCCTTCTTTCCTTCCTTCTTCCCTCCCTTCCCTTTCTTTCCAACCACTGCATTTTACTTTTTTGTATGTTTTTTTAGGCTTCCATGTTACTTTTCATTTAAATAAAAGAAATACCTTTTAAAAACCAAATTCAAAGAGAATAGCGACTTTCTGTGTCAAATTAATTGTTTAGCTGCAGAAGATCACATTAAAGATTTTTGAATATAGGGTAATCACTCCAAAGTCATCAACAGTTAGCAGCAAAATAATCTCTGGATCTATTGATGAATTTTGGAGGAGTGGACCATCTCCACCTGCTCAAGAGTGAATCTTGCACTGGAGTACAGCCATTTGTCACTACCTGGGTGGTCTAATAGAAAGAAATAATAAGATATAATTATAATGCATACTACATGTACATCTGTTAACACTCCATCTTTAGCACTATGATGAGCTGTGAATACGTGACTCTTCTCTCATGCATTGGGCTAGGATGGTGGGTTGAACTGTGAGGGTGATTGGTCTTGCACGTGGGGGAAAGAATATATTTTAATTATGTTTTTTGAATATTATTAAATTGTTGAATAGATATGCTGCTATTTTGCAGTTCTTTGACAATGTTCTGCCATATCCTGCCCTTCTTCTTTGCTGTTCATGAGATCAACCAGAGCCCAAGGCTCTTACCCAACATCTCCCTGGGCTACAACATCTATGAGAACTTCTTCAATGCAAAAATAACCTATGAGGCCATGATGGACTTCCTCTCTACAGGGCAGGAGAACGTCCCAAACTACAGATGTGGAAGGCAAAAGAAACTGCTGGCAGTTCTTGAAGAGACAGAATCTCAGCTCTTTGATCATGTTTCTACTTTCTTGGGCATCTACAAAATCCCACAGGTATAATGTCATATATTAATTATTGTTATTGAATATTTATATCCGTACAATAGTCTGCTTGCTAAAGCATGGAATTGTTACTGGGGGCAACCCCACTGTTGTACCTTCCCTTATCCCAATCCCATTCCCGAACCTTACCCTGAACCCCAATACCCATATTGACCCTATCCCTCCCCTACCCTTTTAAAACCTAATAAAATATTGTTTAAAAAAATCCCAGGTATAAAGCTAGAATGAATTTAATTCCATGCTGTAGTTACTTCCAAATAAATCTTCGCACAGAGATTAGATATTAACATATCTCAAATACTTTTCTTTTTATAAAGTATATTTATATTTCTTTTGTCTCCCTGCTAGAATATGCATTAGAAACCATGTCTTAGCTTTGGGATCTCTCCTTTTCTGTTGCTAAGGAGTGTTTCTTCAAAGAATCAAAACAACATATATAAGAACCTGGGTCTCTTATTATAAAGTTTATTAAAGTCGGGGACAGATGAAGTGTTAAGGCACAGAAATGTTTGGAGAAAGAGAACAGGTAGAATGTAGCCAATTGCAAGAATGAGTGTTTGTTGAAAAAAACCATGACGACTGTATATAATAATGTACTTCTGCCATTGGGAAATGAAAATGTGAGTTGAGTTTTTCTCAAATAATATTAAAAATATATTAACAGAGTTAATATAAAAATATATTTAATTTAGTTATAAAAATATAAAAGGGACTGTAGAAATCTTCTAATCCAACCCCCTGCTCAGAACAGGAATTCTCAAACCACTCCAGACAAATGGCTATCAACCTTTCCTTGAAAACCTGGAGTGATGGAACTCCAGAAAACAGAGCAGCTCAACAATCCTCATACTTATGAAATTCGGTGTTTTTTTTAAAAAGGTTTGGATCTGAAGCTCAAATTGCAAAAGAAAGATATGAAGGAAAAGTGAATGGGTCAAGGAAAGTCAGAGAAGAGCATGAAGAGCTTAAAGGTACTTCCAGACAACAGTTTTAATATGCTTCCTCTAGTCTGTATGACAGCACAAAGAATGTCATGATGAGTTTATTCTCTTCCATGATGAACTGATGCTTGCCACAATGCCAATTATCTTGTGTTCTTGGATTAAAGGTTATTAAATAGGTTTCTGAATTTCAGAGGTCTGAGTTTAATCATTGACAACCAATAAAACAGTTTATTAGCAAATATTTGAAATCAGTGACATAAGGACAATAATATAATCATCATGGTTTCGACAGATGAAACTCTTCAAAAGAACTTCAAGGCATTGTTTACCTTAAAGAATCTTTTATTTCAGAAACAAAGTATCGGCACCACATATGTAGTTGAAACCAAAAACTAAATTTTCCTCCCCTGGATACAAAGTAACAAAGTATAATTCCATACTTCAAAAAAAATCATAAATTACATTCCCCAATTAGCTTGAAGCACGGGCTTTCTCCCCAACTCTCCAATCCACCAAAACACTATCAGCTCTGGGCCCAATATCCTTGGGTTCCCACAGCTAAGTTATTATTGTTATGACTAGCTGGACTCTCATCCCTATTCCCCCTCTATAAAGCAGATAAGAGCAACAAACAGGATTAGGGGATTGCAGGGTAAAACATATGAAGAACTGTTGCAGGAACTGGGTATATCTGGTCTAATGAAGAAAAGGACTAGGGTGACATGATAGCAGTGTTGCAATATATATGGGGCTGTCATATTCAATGTATTCTACGAAGCACCAGAAGGAGGACAAGAAGTAATGGATGGAAATTTATCAAGGAGAGAGTCAACCTAAAACTAAGGAGAAACTTCCTGTCAGTGAGAACAATTAATCAGTGGAACAATTTGCCTTCAGAAGTTATAAGTGCTCCATCACTGGAGGTTTTTAAGAAGAGATTGGAGAACCATTTATTAATTAATTTATTTATTTATTTATTTATTTATTTATTTATTTATGAGACTTATATACCGCTTTAAGTGCAAGCACTCTCTAAGCGGTGTACACCAGTAAGCAATGTATATATATATTTACATTGCCCCCAACAATCTGGGTCCTCATTTTACCTACCCCGGAAGGATGGAAGGCTGAGTCAACCTTGAGCCGGTGAGATTTGAACCGCTGACCTGCTGAACACAGTCAGCTAAAGTGGCCTGCAGTACTGCACTCTAACTGCTGCGCCACCTCGGCTCTTCAGAATAGTATACGGTATCTTGCTTAAACAGGGAGTTGGACTAGAAGAACTCCAAGTACCTTCCTACTCTGTTTTGCTGTATTCTGCATTCTGCTCAAATGCCTGTTGCAAAAGCATCAACAGTGGGGAAAGATCCTTACGGTTAAACATGTGACTTTATCATAAAAAAACAAGCTACCACAATTTTGTCTTTCTTCTTAGATCAACTACGGTGTTATCAGCCACATTCCTGAGCAAAATAATTATTTTCCTTTTTTCTACCGGATGACCCCGAAACAAGATCCTCCTTACTCAGGAATTGTCAAGCTACTCCTGCATTTCCCATGGACCTGGATTGGGCTCCTTTCTCAGCACAATGAAAGAGGAGAAACCTTTAAAAGAAGCTTGGAAACTCTAGCTGTAAAAAGTGGGATTTGCATTGTCCTCTCAGAGACCATCTCAGCATCGAATATAGATACAAGGTTTGGACAAATGTCCAAGCAAGACGAAAAGAAAATAGTCCTTTTTTTAATCAATAATCAAGTGAAAATTATAGTTTGTCAACTGGATTTTCATGCCATCGCCATACTATTTGCATTAATACATATTCATGAAAAGAATAAAACCTTCATTGGGGGAAAAGTGTGGATTGCAACAACTTGGTCTGATTTCAGTATCAGACTCTTTTACCGTGTGCTTGATCTCCAAAGTAAACATGCTTTGTTTTCCTTCCTCACCAAGACAAAGAGAAAGACAGAGTCTTATTACTTTAATTTATATTCCTCTACTGACAAACAGTTTGTAAAGAAAGCATTCCAGTGTTCCTTTTCAAGGCCTGTGTTGTGTAAGAAAGTTTGGGAAAGGTGCACAGAAAAAGAGATCCAGGAGAACCCACCCCGTGCTATGGTTAAAAGATACCTGCTGAATGACGGCGCCAGTATTTCCGATGCAATCCAAGCTGTGGCCTGGATCCTCAGTGCTGCCTCTTCCTCCCAACTGAGTAAGGGGAGGGTGCAGGTTAGAGGCCATCAGTCACCTCATATTGTACAACCATGGCAGGTGAGATTTCTCCACAGATGCTCCCCTTTCAATTCCTCAATATTAAGTTAGACATAAGGAGAA
Source organism: Crotalus tigris (assembly GCF_016545835.1). Taxonomy (NCBI): domain Eukaryota; kingdom Metazoa; phylum Chordata; class Lepidosauria; order Squamata; family Viperidae; genus Crotalus; species Crotalus tigris. The sequence continues at coordinate 24,472 of NW_024100064.1, forward strand.
GTGAGCTATTCCAAACAGCCCAGTTTGTAGCATGTAAGAGTGAGTATGAGAGAGATTATGAGGATAAATCTTCCATGTTACACTATCAGAACTGGTTTGGGATGCTACTAATGACAGAAACAGCTATATAGTAACAATTTCCAAATTAAATAAGCATCAGGATTCTCCAACAGTCCTCTCAATCCTCTCCTGTGAGTCCTATACTGGTTTTGCTTTGTTTTCAAGCCAAGGAGTTAGTCTTGGCCAATAAAGGTGAATATTTGTAGCTCAGGGTTGAAATGAGAGCTCTGTTGAGCTTGGTTGTTTTCCCACAGATGTTTCATTACCCGAACTAGGCAATATAATCTGTGCTCAGTATCAATGATTTTACCTAGTTTATGTATTGAAACATCGGCAAGAAAACAACCAAATTTAGTTAGTTTATGTTCTGGATTAAAAGTGGTTTTAGCTTCTTAGAAGATCCTGTGCACAGCAACAAGGTAAATTAATGTCTGTTCAAAGCATCTTCTGTGGTAATAAAAAGATCATCCACACATCTCCTGGAATAGTGGAGATACCTCAGTAGCTAATTTTTGAATTTCACTACACAACCTTTCTCCCATTCATAGCCCGAAGCAAAGCCTTTCTAACTTGATCTTCACCTGGCCTTGTTAAAAACTTCTTCTCCATTTTGGGGTTTTCCCAAAACTTGTGTTATAAAAGCAGTGAATCCTAATCACTTCTCTGCTCTTATTACATCTGCTGGTAGCTGATTATTGGCCCCGTTTTGAGTAACCAGGTCTTCCCTGAAAAAGAAGGAACAGGTAGAACCCTTGTAGGGTTGCTGTGAGAGATATTCTCAGCATCTGTCAGATAAAGTCACAACTTCACTCGGAGTTGGACTCTGGCTGGTTAGACCATCTGAAGATGATGGAGACATGTCTGAACTCAACCACTAGCAACTCAATCCCTTCTCTTGAGTATCATGTCAGCCTTCCTATTTTCTTCCAATGTCTATATTCTACAGCATGGGTGTCCAACTCAGCACATCACATGACATGTTGTGACATATCACAATGTTTTTTTTTTCATTGCCAGAGCTGTGGTGGGTGCAATCTCCATAGGGCCCGTAGGCCAGCAGTTTGACACCCCTGTTCTACAGCTTTCATATAATTGTTCTTTCTTCACATCCAGCTGCTGGTGTTATACTAGCAGCTGTGCTATCTGAAGGCCTGGGGAGAGCTGCAATGGGGTCCTTGCTGGATTAGATTCTCCAGACAGGAACTTTTTTACACAGCAGGAAACAGCGCTCATGTTGTCTGAGTAATAAACATACAAACACTCGGGATTTTTCTTTAAAAAAAAAAGACATAAGAAATTAAGAAAGTCTCATTCAGTATCACAAGGAAAAAATATATTTGAAATTTCAGCTTTATGTATTTTTATTTTTCAAAATTATGATGAAGAACATGGATTGATAGGGCAATATAATGATTCCTTCAAGAAAGTGGAAGATGTTCTTTAAATATTTGTCCTTATAGCCCCATTATTTCTTATTTACATTTTTCTTCCTTCATGTTCTACTTCTTACTAAGAATAATTCATATTATTATTATTATACATTATTATACATATACTTTTGACCTTTCCATATTTATTCTCCTCTATTATTTCTAGTCTCCAACCAGACATACACCTTGTTCCATACTATATAATACTCTGTGTCTTCCTTTTCTTTTATCTCTTTTGTTAATTTGTCCATCTCAGCACAGTCCAGGATTTTTCTTATCACTTCTTCCTCTGGTGGTATATTTCATTTTTCCAGCACTGTGCATATGCTATTCTTGCCGCCGTTATTATAAGTAAAATTAAGTACCATATTTCTTTACTATATTTTCTATTTAAAATACCCAACAAAAGATCTCTGGTTTCTAGTCTACAGGTTGGTCTATTATTTCTTGGATCCAATATGTTCCATGTACTTTTTTACATTTCCAGCATGTTGGCGAATTATTCTGGAACATCTTGGCAAGCTTTGCTGGTGGAAGATGCCATCTGTAAAACATTTTCAACTTTATTCAAGAAATATAAGAGGGAAATGTAAATATTAGATTACCATTACGTAATTACTGTAAAAAAAAAGGAGGAGTATATATTGTGTGTGTATGTGTGTTATGTTTTGCTTTGTTCTGTTTTGTCTTGTTGGTTAAAAATAAAAATTAAAAAAAGAAAAAAGAAAAAGAAAGTGGAAGATGTATCTGAAAAATATCTGCTGTTTCCTAGAGAAGGAGGGAGAGAAATTTCCCATAAAGTACTGAATCATCATCTGTCAGACAGAAGTACTGAGCTGAAGAGGATGAATTATTTAGAGCACTTCCACTCCAAAATAATAACCATAAAAAATAAAATAAAGGCTCAAATTGTAATGTCTAAGCTGCATGTATACTTTCCTGTATGTTTGCAGCTTCACTGGTTCATGAGAAACTTTCAGCTTCAAAATCTTTCCAGTGATGGAGTTTATTTGGATGAAAATGGGATTCCCTTTGCTGACTTTGATATCATGCACTGGAGAATGTTTCCCAACAAGTCTTCTGCTGGGTTGAAAGTTGGGAGTGCAGAAAGAGAAGCCATTTCCAAAGTCAAGGTCTTCATCAATCAGAGTGCCATCGTCTGGCCAAGATCATTTAACAAGGTAGCTGATATTTTTTTGGTTTTGCTCCTCCATTTACCTGCACTGTATAAGAATGTCCTGGTTGAGCTTCACAAAAGCCAGGAAACAGGAACGTTGAAACATCCAACAAGTTGAATTCACTGTGTTGAAACAAAGTTAGCACTGGAAGGAACCTCCTTCCAGTGCCTTAAATACAATAAACTACCATGCCCAGAGCACACACACCAATTACCACCCGTGATTATACTCCACCCGTGCCTCGCCCAATCCCAGCTAACACCCACGCCCTAGCAATACACTGATTACAAGTGCTGTGCTGTCCCAGTCCACACCCCAAACGTAGCGGCAACCTTAACAGAATTAGCAGCATTCCGCTCTACTGCCCAGTCCCCTGCCCCAGCGTCCATGCTTGTCAGACCCAGCAACCCTGTACAGTTAACTAGCCATAGCAGCAATGGAACAGCGTCTATTTCATTCGGCCCCTTTCGCTCCGTATTGTGACGGGGCAACCATCCGGGTGTTTCCTGATGACGTCGGATGGTCACGTGGGCTGCTCGGCTGCCGCTCCGGAATCCCAGCGTCCAACTCAGTAGCTGTAATGGTGGCGCAGCACACGGAGCCACCAGATCTATGGCTGGGAGTGCTTGGGTCATCTGCTGGTTCCCGGACTGGTAACAAGGCTATCGGAGGGTGGGCAGCACGCTGGGTCTGACACACTGATGCAAACTTTTCAGCTCAGAAATAATTCTCATTTTGACTTTGGATTTTGCTGATTAGATAAGATTGTTGTTATAGAAATGGCGGTACCTATTTATCTACTCATATTTGCATCCTTTCAAAATACTACGTTGGTAGGAGCTGAGGCGAGGACAGAGGAAAGAGAGCAATTGAAAAAAAGTCAGTCATAGGAGAGAAACATAGCGACCCTAGCAGCAACAAACAAAGCCAGGTTTTGGGCTTCCGGTTTTGCGCAGTAGTTCAAGTAGCTGAGGGATCACAGGGCTCCGCACCCTACGGCCTATTTATTTCTGTTTGGGGACCTTAAATGGGCCTAAAGTCACCCCAGAGAGGCGACAAAGAAGGAGGGAAGCCCTGCCAACTGTGAAGAGATGGCAGTCAATCTGGTCATTCAGGGAAAGCCCTCCAGAAACTAGCAGGAGAAAGGCTAGCTTAACTCCAGAGTCTAGCCCAAGCTACAAGCAGCCGAAACCCAAAAGCACTATTTTAAGCTGACTGTAAACAGTGTGATTGGAACTGGGCAAGAACGTTGATTTTCTCTCTTCTACTTGATAATTGATTTCCTGGAGGAAAAAAACCCCAAGAAGCAAAAGTGAAAGTGAGAAGGAGGAGGATTTTTGCCCCACCCTCCTACAGATGGAAGCGATGAATTAAACTTTTTATGGGGGATAGAAATATATTGAAATGAAATGAATATAAGATCTAAACCTAGATAAGTTTGAAATTGGTGGAATTTGTTAAGATTTTCTTTTTAAATCATGAAAACAGAAAAAAGCAATTATTTATTTTGAAAACTGAAAAACAAACTGGTGCTGACATCCAGTGGTGGATGAAAATATACAACAGTAGTTGGTCCAATATAGGAACTGGCAAAGCCCAGAAAAACATAACTTGGTTTGGTGACCTTCAATGTCTTAATAACAGAACAGCTGTGAAAAAAAGAAAGCATTTTGGGCTATCTACAAAGTGAGAATTATAAAGTTTAGGGGGAAAAAATGACCTTTCTGGATTATAAATACCTACTCAATTGTGACTCTAAAGCTGTTTGCAGAGAAAGGAAAATCCTGATTTTTGGCTATCATGGAAAATCAGAGATCTGCAGAAAGAATATACCAAGAAAAAACAAATACTTTCCAGGAGGAGATGTATTCTATGTTGCAAATAATTCAAACAATATTGATCTGAAACCACGAGGAAATTAAAAATAACTTTGAAAATATAATGAATACATCTCCAATTTAACTTTACAACAACAAAAAACTCTCAAAAAATAAAAATTGAGAATGAGCAGATAAAGCAGACAACTGAATATAAACTAGAGGAAAGAGATTTAAAGATGGAATCGAACAATAGAAGGAAGAATGACTTAACTCAGGTGGAAAAAACTTGCAGGAAATATTGGATATGGAAAAGATAACTCATACTATAGGATCACAAAATAAGTCTGAGGACAAGAAAAAAGATTAGACAAAATGCATTACAGAGCTGTCAGAAGAACCACAAGAACTTGACAGACAAAAAATGATAAGAGAAATTAAGAGAGAAAGAAAGGAAAAGATTTTCAATGAATATGGATAGGCAAAACCTTCCCATAAAAACATCTTATTTGATTTGCCTTTTGTACTTACAACATCTATAAGATTATGGGAAGAATCTTTGATTCAGTAGAGCATATTGATCAGGAAAGATGTTTGGCAGAAAAAAAAGGCTAAAGTGAGAATTAAGAAATTAGACAATGGGACCTATCAGAGGGAATATTTAAAAATTAAACATCTGTTGGAATATGGCTAAAAAAATAGAAAGATTTTGGATATAAATGAATTTTAGTTTAAGAAGGATGAGGCCCTCAAGTAACATAGTATTTTTTCTTTCTTTTTTCTTTTGTTTTTTGACGTGAGAAATATAAAAATGTTGGGATGGTTTATATAAAGGGAATGTCTTAGATACTTAATTGTAATTGATCTTGAGAAAACTTAAATAAATAAAAATGTTTTGAATAAATCTAAAAGGTTAGATAATTAGATATATTAAATGGAACATTTCAAGATTAAACATATGTTTGAATATGGTTAAAAAGAAAATATAATGTACATATAAATGTACATTAGCCTAAGAGGGACATGTATTTTAAGTAGTATATTATTTTCTTATTTCTTTTTCTTTTTTTCTTTTTTTTTTAAGATATGAGAAATGTAAAAGTGTTGGGATGGCCTATATGAGGAAAAAGACTTAAATACTTAAGTGTAATTATCTTTGAGAAAATCTCTACCAATAAGAATGCTTTGTATATTGTGAGGAAAACAAACTTAAACAAGATTTTTGTAAACAGGATCTATGACGAAGGATGATCAGTTAGAAAAGAAGCTTTATATTGATGTGGTTATTATTTGCAGAAATATTAGAAAAATGTGGAATATAAAATTATAGAAACTAATTGTTATTGATTTTTTAAAAATATAAACCCAGACAACATGCTGTTTACCAAATATTAATGTGATTGTGTTAAAAAATCAATAAAATATTGAAAGAAAGAAAGAAAGAAAGAAAGAAAGAAAGAAAGAAAGAAAGAAAGAAAGAAAGAAAGAAAGAAAGAAAGAAAGAGAAAGCAATAATATAAGATATAGCATTCCCATACATGCCCTAGGAAGAAACATCTATTGCAATGGAACCACTTTTCTTTTGAATGGGGAATAAAATCAAGAGAATGTTTCAGGATTGACATTAGAGTTTGATAAAGAGAATCATCTTTCATTTGCCACTCATGTGCAGAGTCCTTTTAGGTGGTATTTCCAGCAGTTAGAAAGGAAGGAAGATGGGGGGTCCCCATTAATAACTGCTTATAAAGACATTTTAGATAAAGAGGGAAAACTTAAGGACATGCAAACTTTACAACTACAAGGTATTGACTTGACATGCTGGTCCTACTTGTAAATTCAAACAAGATACAAAAAAGATATAAAATCGACAGGTTTTTACAAAGAACAGACCCCATTGGATAAAATTTTGTTAAAAACAGATGAGAATTTGATTAGAAAACTATAAATTTCTTTTAAACTGGAAGATGGAAGAAGAACAAGTGAAAGAAACAATGATAGTATGGGCAAAGATCTTTGGATATTCTATAGATTTGGAAGACTGGCAAAAACTTTGGGATAAAAATATTAAGCTTACAAAAGTGGTAGCATAGAAAGAAAACTTATATAAGATGTTTTATAGATGGCATATGACACCAGTTTGCTTAGCAAAAATGTTTAAAAATGTTTCGGATATTTGCTGGAAATGTAAGCAACAGCCAGGCACTTATTACCATGCCTGGTGGACATGCCCTATCGCTAAGAAATATTGGTCTAAGATCCATAGATGGTTGGAAAAGATGATGAAACTACAAATAGAATTTAAACCAGAATTGTTTTTGTTAGGAATATTAAGACCTAATTATGGCAACGAGAATGACTACTTGATACTGCATGTTTTAACTGCTGCAAGGATAGTATTTGCCCAATTTTGGAAAAATGAGAATTTACCATCTGACCAGATTATTATTATCAAAATTTTAGAGTGTGCAGAAATGGATAGACTAACATTAGAAATGAAAAAAAAAAGATGATTCAATTTATTTTAGAACTTGGGAAAAATTTTATCAATGGTTAGAGACACGTTAGAACTTGAAGGATTCAATATTTTAGAATAGATGACTGATTTTTAATCGAGTTCTAACTAACATTTTGATGATATGATTACTTTTCCTGATTTTCTGATTTTCATTTGTTACTTTTGATTGTTAGGATTATTTTTTTTAGATTTTATTAGTAGTGTTTACTTAATAGATCAACGTATTTGTTTACTAATTGTTTTTAATATGTTACAGTTTAAGCTTTGTTAAAAATGGTTGAATATGATATTTACTCATTATTATGATCCGGACGGTTGCTTGTTTGTTGAAATATGTGATTGTACCTATCCTTACTTTACCCTAATTCCTTATTTCCTTTCCCTCCCCCTTTCCTTTTACCCCTCCCTTTACCATACCTGTATTGTTCCTATTTTTCCTTACCTATATAAATTTAATAAAATTTTGTTAAAAAAAATAACTGCTATACCATTACTCCTTGGTTGTATTTACAATATTTAGTTCATTGAAATAAACTTTTCTAATTCATATATCACTCTAACTGATCTTTACGTTTATGCTTAGACAGTACCTTCATCTAGATGTACAGAAAGTTGTTCCCCAGGACATGTCAAGCTCATGAGAGAAGGAGCACCAGTTTGCTGTTACGACTGTTCTCTGTGTACGGAAGGAACATTCTCTGTGCAAAAAGGTAGGTGGCTCTGGATGCAATCAAAATTCACTCTTGTTTTTCTGTCAAACATTACTTACAGGTGTTTTCTTTCACACTATTAGACCTAATTCTAGCAGTTCTCTGCTAGTGCCATAACACAAATAAAACTGAAATTTTTGAAACTTTTCAAGGGTTGGGAACAATCACCAAATGATTGTTGGTGATTGTGTGGCCATTAAAATGAATAAAGTTGCTGACGTCTCTTGAATCTTGATATTCATGACTGGTTTCAGGAAAGGAAGCAAGTCCTGTGAGAGTTCATGACGGTATTGGTCATCAGCCTTTAAAAAAGTGGTTCTCCATCTCTCCCAATATCTTCTCTCACCCCATTACTTTCAAAAACATTTTATGTATTGTAGTATTAATAGATCTGAGCTGCATCTGTCATGATCCCACAGCTGTAGAAACAGATACATTATTTATTTATTTATGAGACTTATATACCGCTTTAAGTGCAAGCACTCTCTAAGCGGTGTACACCAGTAAGCAATGTATATATATATTTACATTGCCCCCAACAATCTGGGTCCTCATTTTACCTACCCCAGAAGGATGGAAGGCTGAGTCAACCTTGAGCCGGTGAGATTTGAACCTCTGACCTGCTGAACACAGTCAGCTAAAGTGGCCTGCAATACTGCATTCTAACTGCTGCGCCACCTCGGCTCATGCTAGCAAATGTTTTTCAGATGCAGCACATTGCAGCAGGTGTCCAGATGACCAGCATTCAAATAAACAGCGAGATCAGTGTGTCCCCAAAACTATAAGCTTCTTGTCTTACAAAGAAATTTTGGGACTCCTCCTGGCTTCCTTTGCTCTTGCATTGTCCCTAACCACTTCCTTTGTTCTGGGAATCTTCATTAAATACCAAGAGACTCCCATAGTCAAAGCCAACAACCGGGACCTCACCTACGTTCTCCTGGTTTCCCTCCTCCTTTCCTTCTTGACCTCTCTTCTATTCATTGGCCAGCCCAACAAATTGACCTGTTTTCTTCGACAAGTCACTTTCAGCATTGTTTTTTCTGTTGCTGTCTCTTCCTTGCTGGCCAAGACTGTCATGGTGGTGGTGGCTTTCCTGGCTAAAAAGCCAGGGAGTCGAATGAGGAAATGGCTTGGGAAGAATCTGGCCAATTCAATTGTTTTTTCTTGTTCTGGTGTTCAAGTGGGCATTTGCATCACGTGGCTGGGAAGCTCTCCCCCATTTCCTGACTCTGACCTGCATTCCCAACCAGGACAGATTCTTATGCAATGTAATGAAGGCTCCGTCATCATGTTCTACATCGCCCTTGGCTACATGGGCTTTCTGGCTGCCATCTGCTTCATGGTGGCTTTCTTGGCCCGAAAGCTGCCAGGGACCTTCAATGAAGCCAAGTGGATCACCTTCAGCATGCTGGTCTTCTGCAGTGTTTGGATCTCCTTTGTCCCCACCTACCTGAGCACTAAAGGGAAATACATGGTGGCTGTGCAAATTTTCTCCATCCTGGCTTCCAGCTTGGGCTTGCTGGGCTGCATCTTTATCCCCAAATGCTACATTATTATGCTGAGACCTGACATGAACACAAAGGAGCAACTAATGATGAAAATTAAGGAGGGCTACTAGTTTTATTCTTTACTTTCATAACTAGTTTATTTTAAATATGACAAAATAGCATGGAACTAAACTCTTATTTTGTGTTCTATGGAATTTTCCTTCCTTCCTTTTGAATTATGAATTATGCATGCCAATGAAGGATAAGCTCCAATGTAAGTCAATCCTTGCCCTCTGGGAAACCTGATTGACCCTATCTTTAGGTGGTTTTCCTGTCGAGGACAGGCTTCAGGGCCTTTGGCCAAGAAATGAAAGCATGGGGTTCTGCACTCTATCCTTCCTCCCTCCCTCTCTTCCCTTTCTTTCCAACCTATGCCTTTTACCTATTTTGTATGCTTTTTTAGGCTTCCATGTTACTTGTGGTTTAAATAAAAGGAATACCTTTTAAAAACCAAATTCAACGGGAATAGAGACCTTACATGGTAAATTAATGATTTACCTAAGAGGATCACATTAAAGATTTTTGAATATAGGGCAATCACTCCAGAGCATCAACAGTCTGCAGCAAAGCAATCTCTGGATATACGGATGGCTTTTTGAAAAGTGGACCATCTCCACCTGCTCAAGAATGAATCCTGCACTTGAGTACAGCCATTTGTCACTATCTGGGTGGTCTAATAAAAAGAAATAATATAATTATAATGCATACTTTAGGCACACCTGGTAATGCTCTATTTTTTACCATTCTTGACAACTGTGAATACGTGCATCTTCCCATATGCATTGATCTAGGGTGGGAGCATTGATCTGTTAGATGTTTGGTCTTGAACCTGGATGGGGGAAGAATATGTTTTTGACTATGTTTTTCTGGATGATTGTGGGCCACCTAGAATCACTGTAGAGATAGGCTGCTATTTTGCAGTGAGTTGACAATGTTCTGCCATATCCTGCCATTCTTCTCGGCTGTTCATGAGATCAAGATTCTTATCCAATAGCCTTGGTAAGGCCACACTTGGAATACTGCATCCAGTTTTGGTCACCACGATGTAAAAAAGATGTTGAGATTCTAGAAAGAGTACAGAGAAGAGCAACAACGATGATTAGGGGACTGGAGGCTAAAACATATAAGGAACGGTTGCTAGAATTGGGTATGTCTAGTTTAACGAAGAGAAGGACAAGGGGGGACATGATAGCAGTATTCCAATATCTCAGGGGCTGCCATAAAGAAGAGGGAATTAAGCTATTTTCCAAAGCAACTGAAGGCAGGACAAGAAGCAACGGGTGGAAACTAATCAAGGAGAGAAGCAACTAGAACTAAGGAGAAACTTCCTGACAGTGAGAACAATTAATCAGTGGAACAGCTTGCCTCCAGAAGCAGTAAGTGCTCCAACACTGGAAGTTTTTAAGAAGAGACTGGACAGCCATTTGTCCGAAATGGTGTAGGGTTTCCTGCCCGAGCAGGGGGTTGGACTAGATGACCTCCAAGGTCCCTTCCAACTTTACTACTATTATTATTATATTATAATGCAAGAATAACCTATGAGGCCATGATGGACTTCCTGTCTATAGGGCAGAAGAACATCCCAAACTACAGATGTGGAAGGCAAAAGAACTTGTTGGCAGGAAGAGACAGAATCTGAACTCTTTGATCATATTTCTACTTTTGGGGGCATCTACAAAATTCCACAGGTATGAAGTTAAAATGAACTTAATTCCATGCTGTAAATACCTCCAAAGAAATCTGGACAAAGAAATTATATATTAAAAGATCTCAAACACTTTTCTTCCCATAAAGTACAGTAAGGGAAAAACTTTCTGATCCCCTGCTGATTTTGTATGTCTGCTCACTGATAAAGAAATGATCAGTCTATAATTTTAATAATAGGTTTATTTTAACCGTGAGAGACAGTAAAACGCATTTCAAAAAAGTTATAAATTGATTTGCATTCTAATGAGTGAAATAAGTATTTGACCCCTTTGCAAAACACGACATAGTACTTGGTGGCAAAACCCTTGTTGCAGTCATAGAGGTCAGACATTTCTTATAGTTGACCACCAGGTTTGCATACATCTCAAGAGGGATTTTGTCCCACTTCTCTTTGCAGATCCTCTCCAAGTCATTAAGGTTTCAAGACTGATGTTTGGCAGCTCGAACCTTCAGCTCCCTCCATAGATTTTCTATGGGATTAAGGTCTGGAGACTGGCTAGGGCTAGGCCAATCCAGGACCTTAATGTGCTTCTTCTTGAGCCACTCCTTTGTTGCCTTGACCATGTGTTTTGGGTCATTGTCATGCTGACTATCCATCCACGACCCAGTTTCAATGCCCTGGCTGAGGGAAGAAGGTTCTCACCCAAGATTTGATGGTATATGGCCCCATCCATCGTACCTTCGACGTGCTGAAGTTGTCCTGTCTCCTTAGCAGAAAAACACCAAAAAGCATAATATTTCCACCTCCATGTTTGATGGTGGAGATGGTGTTTTTGGGGTCATAAGCAGTAGTCTTCCTCCTTCAAACATGGCAAGTTGAGTTGATGCCAAAGAGCTTCATTTTGGTCTCATCTGACTTTTAGTTCACTGAAAAATTAAAATTTTCTAAAAATTAAATATTTTCCCTGTTGTGAAGTGTCAGTTTACAAGAGCTTACAAAAGTTCTTGGCCCTTTATTAAGGTGACCAACCATCCTCCTTTCGGGAGGACAGTCCCCCTTTTGTGAGTTCTGTCCTCCTCAGAAAGTGTCCTCCTTCATGTCCTCCTTTTCGATATTTGAAATCTAATCTGCAAGGCTTTTTTTTCCTCATAGAACACTCAGAACGGCGTTCCGGCACCTTTTTTTGATGGGTTTTGTTTTCAACTTTTGCATGAACTGTGCTACCCCACTACTGGCTTTCGAAAGCCAATAGGAATTGCTGCTCAACACACCAAAACACCCAGCTGGCAAACTTTGCACATGCAAGTTGTCTGTATTATTGTTGCGATGAATAAAATGTTTTCTTTTATTTACAATATTTTTTTCTTCTTTATTTGTGTCCTCCTTTTCATTGTAAAAAAGTTGGTCACCTTACCTTTATTCTGTGCCTTGAAAATTCATCATTATCTTCCCTGTTTTGAAGTGTCAGTCTTTTTTTCTGTGATTTTTCCCTCTTAGATCGTTAAGAATTTAAAAATGTCTAAAGAATTAAAATAAATATTTTTTCAAATTTTTTAAACTGAAAAAAGAAATTGAAAAATTGAAAAAAACATTTAAAATTGAAAAAAATTGAAAACTTGAAAAAAGAAATTGAAAACATTGAAAAAAGAATTTTAAAACATTGAAAAAAGAATATAAAAATTAGAAAAAGAAATTGAAAATTTTAAAAATAAAAAGTAAAAATTTGAAAATATTTTTTTTAAAATTCAGAGATTTTAAAAATGAAAAAAAAAATACAAAATTTATTGGCCCTTTATGAAGTGACATGCACTTCTTTTTGCTGGAAATCTCTGACTGTTTTTTAGGAGATTCTTTGCTCTTAATCCTCCACTCCCTGCCTTGAAAGTTTATCTCTTTCCTCCTTGCCCAGAAGTGTTTTGTACTCAGGGCTTTTTTTTTTTTTTGTCATAGAACGCCCAGAACGGAGTTCCGGCACCTTTTTTGGATGGAACCTTGTAGGGTAGGCAAGGCGGGTTGTATGACATGTGTGAGTTCCAGCACTTTTTTTTTTTTTTACAAAAAAAGCACTGTTTGTACTTATCCTTTTCCTCCCTGCCTTCTTGACCTTTAATTACCTGCAGAGGTTTTCAGGTATGATGTGCTGATATGTCAGTGTCAGTTTTCTGCTTCTTCATCAGCTCTCATCTACAAATTTATATTTCTAGAACAGATGGAAAATAACAAACTTCACCTCAGGTAGAAAGAATTTTAAAATCACTTCTAATTTATGACTAATATATAATATACAGTGGGGCAAAAAAGTATTTAGTCAGCCACCAATTGTGCAAGTTCTCCCACTTAAAAAGATGAGAGAGGCCTGTAATTGTCATCATAGGTAGACCTCAACTATGAGAGACAAAATGAGAAAACAAATCCAGACAATCACATTGTCTGATTTGGAAAGAATTTATTTGCGAATTATGGCGGAAAATAAGTATGAGGTCACCTACAAACAAGCAAGATTTCTGGCTCTCACAGACCTGTAACTTCTTCTTTAAGAGACTCCTCTGTCCTCCACTCATTACCTGTATTAATGGCACCTGTTTGAACTTGTTATCAGTATAAAAGACACCTGTCCACAACCTCAAACAGTCACACTCCAAACTCCACTATGGTGAAGACCAAAGAGCTGTTGAAGGACACCAGAAACAAAATTGTAGACCTGCACCAGCCTGGGAAGACTGAATCTGCAATAGGCAAGCAGCTTGGTGTGAAGAAATCAAGTGTGGGAGCAATAATTTGAAAATGGAAGACATACAAGACCACTGATAATCTCCCTCGATCTGGGGCTCCACGCAAGATCTCACCTCATGGGGTCAACATGATCACAATAATGGTGAGCAAAAATCCCAGAACCATATGGGGGGACCTAGTGAATGACCTGCAGAGAGCTGAGACCAATGTAACAAAGACAACCATCAGTAACACACTACGCCACCAGGGACTCAGATCCTGCAGTGCCAGACGTGTCCCCCTGCTTAAGCCAGTACATGTCCGGGCCCGTCTGAAGTTTGCTAGAGAGCATTTGGATGATCCAGAAGAGGATTGGGAGAATGTCATATGGTCAGATGAAACCATGGTAGAACTGTTTGGTAGAAACACAACTCGTCGTGTTTTGAGGAGAGAGAATGCTGAGTTGCATCCAAAGAACACCATACCTACTGTGAAGCATGGGGGTGGCAACATCATGCTTTGGGGCTATTTCTCTGCAAAGGGACCAGGACGACTGATCCATGTACAGGAAAGAATGAATGGGGCCATGTATCATGAGATTTTGAGTGCAAACCTCCTTCCATCAGTAAGAGCATTGAAGATGAAACATGGCTGGGTCTTTCAACATGACAATGATCCCAAGCACACTGCCAGAGCAATGAAGGAGTGGCTTCGTAAGAAGCATTTCAAGGTCCTGGAATGGTCTAGCCAGTCTCCAGATCTCAACCCCATAGAAAACCTTTGGAGGGAGTTGAAAGTCCGTGTTGCCCAGCGACAGCCCCAAAACATCACTGCTCTAGAGGAGATCTGCATGGAGGAATGGGCCAACATACCAGCAACAGTGTGTGCCAACCTTGTGAAGACTTACAGAAAACGTTTGACCTCTGTCATTGCCAACAAAGGATATATAACAAAGTCCAAAGAAAAAGAAATGAAAGAAAGCAAAATGGCTGTCTGAGGAAGCTTTGCAAATAGCTAAGGAAAGAAGGGAAGTGAAAGGCAAAGGAGAAAGAGAAAGATACACCCAATTGAATGCAGAATTCCAGAGAATAGCTAGAAGAGATAAGAATGCCATCTTAAATGAACAGTGCAAAGACATAGAAGAAAACAACAGAATAGGGAGGACCAGAGATCTCTTCAAGAAAATTGGAGATATGAAGGGAATGTTTCATGCAAAGATGGGCATGATAAAGGACCAAAATGGCAGGGACCTAACAGAGGCAGAAGAGATTAAGATGAGATGGCAAAACTACACAGAAGAACTATACAAGAATGTGTTTAATGTCCCAGATAACCACAATGAGATGGTCACTGACCTTGAACCAGACATCCTAGAATGTGAAGTGAAATGGGCCTTAGAAAATCTGAGCAACAACAAAGCTAGTGGAGGTGACAGTATTCCAGCTGAGCTATTCAAAATCTTAAAAGACAATGCAGTAAAAGTGCTACACTCAATTTGCCAGCAAATTTGGAAAACTCAACAGTGGCCAAAGGATTGGAAAAGGTCAGTTTACATTCCAATTCCAAAGAAAGGCAATGCCAAAGAATGTTCAAATGTGCACCATTGCACTCATTTCACATGCTAGTAAAGTTATGCTTAAAATCCTACAAGCTAGACTCCAGCAGTATGTGGATCGAGAACTACCAGAAGTACAGGCAGGATTTCGAAGAGGCAGAGGAACTAGAGATCAAATTGCCAACATACGCTGGACCATGGAGAAAGCTAGAGAGTTCCAGAAAAACATCTACTTCTGCTTCATTGACTATGCTAAAGCATTTGATTGTGTGGATCACAACAAATTGTGGCAAGTTCTTAAAGAGATGGGAATACCAGACCATCTTATTTGTCTCTTGATAAACCTATATGTGGGTCAAGAAGCAACAGTGAGAAATGGACAAGGAACCACTGATTGGTTCAAAATTGGAAAAGCCAAGAAATTAAAACACACTTGCTCCTGGGGAGGAAAGCTATGGCAAATCTAGACAGCATACTAAAAAGCAGAGACATCACCCTGCCAACAAAAGTGCGTATAGTCCGGGCCATGGTTTTCCCAGTTGCAATGTATGGCTGTGAAAGTTGGACCATAAGAAAGGCTGAGCGCAAAAGAATTGAGGCCTTTGAACTATGGTGCTGGAGACGACTCCTGCGAGTCCCTTGGACTGCAAGGCGTTCAAACCGGTCAGTCCTAGAAGAGATCAACCCCGACTGCTCTTTAGAAGGCCAGATCCTGAAGTTGAAACTCAAATACTTTGGCCACCTAATGAGAAGGAAGGACTCACTGGAGAAGGGCCTAATGCTGAGAAAGATTGAGGGCAATAGAAGAAGGGGACAACAGAGAATGAGATGGCTGGATGGAGTCACTGAAGCAGTAGGTGTGAACTTAAATGGACTCCAGAAAATGGTAGAGGACAGGAAGACCTGGAGGAACGTTGTCCATGGGGTCGTGATGGGTCGGACACGACTTCGCAATTAACAACAACAACAACAATTGAGATGAACTTTTGATATTGACCAAATACTTATTTTCCACCATAATTTGCAAATAAATTCTTTCCAAATCAGACAATGTGATTGTCTGGATTTGTTTTCTCATTTTGTTTCTCATAGTTCAGGTCTACCTATGATGACAATTACAGGCCTCTCTCATCTTTTTAAGTGGGAGAACTTGCACAATTGGTGGCTGACTAAATACTTTTTTGCCCCACTGTATAGAGATCTCATAGAAAAGAAAATTCGAGGGAGGACCTACTCTTACTATTAGGCAGGGTTCAAGGGTGATTCTTTGGTATTAAGAAGACAAGGAGCACTAGAGCACCACTACACTGGAACAAAACTCCATAGCTCCAGGTGTTCTTCCCCAGCAGTTTCTGGAGACAATGTACCACAATGGAAGATTTCAGAAGTCAGTTCCCTGGATATTGAAGTATCTTCCTCCAGCATCACTTTCTGGACATGTCCTGACATGAATGATGACAACCATTGTAGAAGAGGTTCCCCAGGGATGTATCTGCGACATGCTTTGCTCCAGCTGCCCCCTCTATACATGGAGACCTGGAAGAGATTCAAAAGCCCCAGAGCACAAATTATCACTTACAGTAATTATCACGATCCCAGACTTTGAGATACCTACTGAAACTTCTCCAGTGACTGCCTTTGTTATAGGCAGAAGCAACATGGAATGGATCTTGCATCAAAGAGAAAGATAAAAGCTTCTACTCATGCTGAATGGTTTACACAACATTTAGGACACAGGCAAGGACTGTGCTGCTGAAGGCACAGTCTCTCCTTTCCACATGAAGCTCAGCTTGTCTCTGTTTGGAAGAGGAAAGCCACTGGCTATTCCATTTTGTGAGAGTGCATTGAATTCATCTAACTCATCTTTGAAAACAGGGGATTGATTCAGCCCCATGAATTATGGACCCCCTGTTTCTGCTACTGCTGGTGCTGCTGCTGCTGATGTCCCAGCCAGCCTCTGGAAAGCTTAGAATGAAGTGCCCATTGAATTTGGAGCACCTGGATGAAAAAAGACCATGGAGTTACTATAGGCCAGGAGACCATCTCATTAGTATAGTCACCAGTGCATTTACTATGGGGCATAAAATTTTGAATTTCAACATGGCTCCTTACAGTGAGTCTTACTTGTAAGTCTTTCAGTGTGATAGAGTTGTATTCCCTCCACCTGCATTTCTAACACCCTTTTTATTCTACTTGCTCCTATATTGCAGGAACTGACTAATTTCTTGAATCTGATTTTGATGGGTTCCCTCTTCTGTCATTTTTTGAAATATAACAGAAATATACTGTAACAGAATGGAAGGATGACATTTTGAGTGTGGTTGGTCAGCCAGTTATGAATCCATCTGGTGGTGATGCTGTCTAACCCATATTTTCTGCCTTCTCAAGTAGTAGGTTGTGGTCTTCTTTATCAAATGCTAACTGAAGCCCAAGTAAATTATGTCCACAGCATTTCACAACACTTCAAGGAAGAGACACAAATGCAAAGACAGGACATAAAAAATACCTGGAAGAAATCCACGTTATTTTCCTTTCTCCAACAAATTAAGGAATTCATGATTTAAAGGGGCAATTGTTGTAGTTTCCCTTGACCAGCTCATTTCCATATTTTTATAACCACTCATTGATATTTAATTCAATAGCTGATTTTTATAGGAATAGAGAATGACTTGAATTTAGAATGATTTTTTTGGTCAGTTATGAAATATCCATTTCCTTATGATACTGCTAGAAATGATGGACTATTTGTGATTCTTAGCCTTAGTGGAGGACTATCTCCCTTCCAATTTCTCAATATTCACAAATATTTAATGTTGGTGGGTCATTTGCCTCTGGGTTTGGGTGAGTATTTGCTTCAGACTCAATAGTCATATGTTGGCAAAGGGGATGAAGTTGAAAAAAAAGATATTTGATGATTGACATTGATTATGCTGATACTAACTGGAACACTTTTTTTTTTTTTACAATAGAGTACCTTATGATAACAGGGAAAAAGAATGCTTTATTTTCACCACTCAAGTGGTCAACCAGAAACTCCAGCTCCTGAATAATCTCACATTTGGGTACAACATACATGAGAACTATTTGAACCCACTTGGCACTTCAGATGCCTTGCTGGACATGCTCTCTACTGGAACAGCCAATGTTCCTAACTACAGCTGTGGAAGGAAGGACAACCTTTTGGCTCTTATTGATGCAGCTGACAGGGAGATCTCCATCCAGATGTCTACATTAGTAGGCACCTATAAAGTCCCACAGGTGTGTTGGTTTTTGTACCTGGTAAAGTCAGTTGGGTGGTAATGGGTGCATGATAGATCCAGCCACATCTTTCTCTGGAATTCAAGAGCTGTTTTTTATTATGGCCATTGTAGGTATCATGGCTGGATATTTGAGATAACATTAGGATGGGAGCATGGTTCAAAACAGACATATGTTCTCATGACACCATCCCTATTGCTTTGAGGACTTCTGTTGCACACTTGTAAAGATGAGGAAAGGCTCTCTGTTCAATCAAAAAACCATTCTGTACAATAGGAAGATAAAGCGCTGGTGAAAAGCTCATATTTTGTACATAATCTTAGAGGGAAAAAATGATATTTTTCAATGCTGAACAAGTCCCATACTTATGAAAAGATTCTCAGTCTTACTTATAATTGATAAAACATAAATATGTCTTAAAGACTAAGAGTGATCGCTGTCAGTAATTAACCACTTTATTTAAAAAGTTACAAGGCTATCAGCCAACAACCTTTTATTCTAATGTACTCATAATCAAATGAAAGGCTTGAAGAACAATAAAGCCCCTGGAGATAACTTTCAATGAACTATTCAATGAATAGTTGAACTATTCAATGAATAGCTGAACTATTCAATGAATATTCCAGGTTGTGAGTCCCACTATTGGCAGGTAGATTTACACCCCTATAGTTTTGGGGAATAATATTTTCTATTTTAAAAAGGGTATAACAAGCATCCTAGTGATTATTGTCCCATTGGTCAAATAGATATTGTGCCTAAAATAAATGCTCAGATCCTCTTGAGTAGAGTTGATAGTAGGTAGATGAACAAAGAATTTGTAACTGAAGAACAAGCAGGCTTTATTTATTTATTTATTTATTTATTTATTTATTTATTTATTTATTAAATTTGTTTGCCACCCATCTCACTGTGAGATGACTCTGGGCAACTTACAATATTAAAAGTGATAAACCTATACAAAAACAGATATGTAATAACAACTAAAAATGCAATAAAATTAAAAGATTACCAACTATAACTATAAGATGGGAAAGAGAGGGAGGGGAATGTGGAATCTGCTATTGATCCATTATTGCCCATTATTAACCCATTGGGGCACCAAACCAACTGGCAGAACTAGGTCTTTATGCTCTTGCAGGAATGGTATAAGGCAGTGGTGGTGAACCTATGGCACGCGTGCCAGAGGCAGCACTCAGAGCCCTCTCTGTGGGCACGCACACCATGCCCCAGAGATGGCAACGTCCCTCTTCAACCAGCCGTCGACTAACTCGCCGAGGTCCCACGTGGCCGGATACATCCCGGCATGGCTGGTTTCTCTCACCCTGTCCCATCCCTCCTGGCCTTGCATGCTCTCCTTTTCCTGGGCATGACCCACTTCCTCAGGAGCAACAGAGTCAAACTATTCCCAGATAACAGGGCAAGAACCTCATCATTAAAGGAGCTAATTTAGAGCAAGGACATGAGTGAATCTGCTGTTTAAATTAAAAATTCATAGTTATTCAGCTTTCAATTATTAGAGGTTATAAGGCCCAGGTTACCTCCATGTTCTTACACTGAGCTTGTGTTTGGGGCTTTAAACAAACTCAAAGACAGCATTTGAGAAGTATCTTGGGAATCAGTCCCAAGGACTTCAGCTGTTCCCATAAGAGATGAATTTGGAATTTACACAATTTTTTTAAAATCAAGGCATATAATTATTGTTTTAAAGTTAAATTTATAGAAACCCAAAATTGTGTCTGTTAAAACAGACAGAATTTCAATTAAAGACCTCTTGGATTATACAACTGACAAATTATATGAAGAGCTGTGCTCTCCCTGTCTCTTGTACAACTGGAGAAGAAGGTTTAAAAAAAATGCTGCCCAAAGAATCTTGGATATAAAAGTGAAGAAAGATGTAGCAGATCTTCAGACGTTAAATATAACATTGCCCTTTATTGGAACAATATACTTAAGTTAACATCTCCATATTTGAGTCTATTTGTGGTAAATTGTAGGGGTAATGGAGAAATATGATTTGCATTTTTATTATTATTCTAATACATTTAGTTTATTTCTTGTATTCCATTTTTATATACAGTTTTGTTAATATTCTGTGTTTAATATTTTACGCAATAACTAATCAACAAACTATTCAAATATGTTCGTCAAAACAAACTTCAGCATTTTTCATTACTTTTTCAGATCAGGGATAAAATTGCTTCAGAAATTCTGAGTGATAAAAGAGAATTCCCTTTTTTTCACCGGATGCTCCCCAAAGAAGGGTTTCAGTACCCAGCAATTGTCCAACTGCTCCTCCATTTCAGATGGACCTTGATTGGTCTCCTTGCTCCAGAAACAGAAAAGGGAGAGAATTTCCTAAGGAGTTTTCCTCCTTTGCTTGTCAGGAATGGAATTTGTGTTGTTATATCACAACAAATTCCCATGACTCTTTATCAAGCACCCCTGGGGGGTTCCAGCTCTAAGTGGAAACAAGTCAATGTCTTTGTTCACTTCACAGAATATGTTATCGTTTCAAGCACATTTCGTACTTTTCATTTAACACTTAAAGATTTATCAAAACCCATTGAAGGGAAAGTCTGGATCACCACAACTTTGGGAAAATATTTGATGTATCATCATGACTATCTTGAATACCTCCATAGTATCTGGAGCTTTGATTTTCTGCAAAAATATAGTCCAAAATATGGTGCTTTTGAACCCTATTTCTCTCTAGATCCACAGTTTGTACAGCAATCATTTCACTGTTCTTTTTCAAAACATATATTTTCTGTCAAAGCCAGGAAAAGATGCAGTCAAAAAGCAATAATGGAGACTCAAGAGAAAAGGGGCAGCATCCAGATTGAAAACAATGACTCTGATCACATTATATTTATGACTCTGGCCCATGCTTTGAAGGCTGCATATTTATCCAGATTCTGGAGGAGAAGGAAGAAGGTCCAAGACACATTGGAGGCTCCAAGGCTGCAGCCATGGCAGGTATGGGGTCCCAACAAGGATCCAGCAAACTAAATTCCTATGGAGAAAGAACCCACAGGATAAGGAGGGGAGCCATCTCATCCTCCTTGTGCTACAAAAGGTCAACAGATTTGCCCAATCTATTCCTTGGGTAATAACTTATTAAGGAGTCAGCATCAGATATATTTTGATATTAAAGACTATAAATGTAAAAGGATGTTTGCATTTTCAAAAATATTCCTATATGTATGGTTTGTGAGTAGCACTGTAGAATTTTAATTTGTGAATTTGAAGGATTCTCTGAGAATATCTGATGGTTCTTTTTTTCTGGTGTGGTTTATTTATTTATTCATGAGACTTATATACCGCTTTAAGTGCAAGCACTCTCTAAGCGATGTACACCAGTAAGCAATGTATTCCAAGTGTGGCCTTACCAAGGATTGTAGAGTGGTATTAATACTTCGTGTGATCTTGATTCTATCCCTCTGTTAATGCAGCCTAGCACTGTGTTGGCTTTTTTGGCAGCTGCAGCACATTGCTGGCTCATATTTAAATGATTGTCCACTAGGACTCCAAGATCCCTCTCACAGTTACTACTATTGAGCAAGGTACCCCCTATACTATACTTATACATTTGTTTTTTCTTGCCTAAATGTAGAACCTTACTTTTTTCACCATTGACTTTCATTTTGTTAGATAGCACCCAGTGTTCAGGTCTGTCCAGATCTTCCTGTATCCTAAGCCTGTCTTCTGGAGTGTTGGCTATTGCTGCCAGCTAGGTGTTGTCTGCAAATTTGATGAGTTCCCCATCTATCCCCTCGTCCAAATCATTGATGAAGATGTTGAAGAGCACTGGGCCCATAACAGAGCCCTGGGGCACCCCACTACATACCTCCCTCCATGTAGATGTGGTTCCATTGAGGACCACACCCTGAGTACGGCCAGTCAGCCAGCTACAGATCCATCTGGTGGTGATGCTGTCTAACCCGCATTTTTCTATCTTATCAAGTAATAGGTTGTGATCTACTTTGTCAAATGCTTACTGAAGTCCAAGTAAATTATATCCACAGCATTCCTCTGGTCCACTAATTTTGTCACTTGGTCAAAGAATGAAATAATATTTGTCTGGCATGATCGGTTTTTGACAAACCTGTGTTGGCTTTTAGTAATGACTTTGTTTGCCTGTAGGTGTTCGCTGATTCATTGTTTGATTATCTTTTCCAGAATCTTCCCAGGTATTGAGGTCAGGCTGATAGGTCTGTAATTTCCTGGATCCCTTTTTTTCCCCGCTTTTGAAGATGGGAACTACATCAGCTTTTTTCCAGTCCTCTGGTAGTTCCCCAGTGCTTCAGGATCTTTGAAAAATATAGTTCAGTGGTTCTGAGATCACATCTGCCAGTTCCTTGAGAACCTTGGGATGTAATCCATCTGGTCCAGGTGATTTGAACTCGTCTAGGCTGGACAGGTGCTCACTTACCATTTTCTTGTCTATCTTAACTTGTATTTCTATTCTGTTATTTATGGCACTATTTTTGATAAGTTGGTCTGCTTTTTCCCTTTGTGTAAAGACAGGTGCAAAAAACAAGTTAAATAGTTCTGCTTTCTCCCTGTTGCTTGTCACCTTCTTGCCACTTTCACCTACTTCTTGTTTACATGTTGAAAGAAGCTTTTTTGTTATTTTTGACTTTGGTCGCAAGCCTTAGTTCATTTTGAGCCTTATCTTTCCTCACTTCATCTTTGCAGGCTCGGGCTATTTGCTGATATTCTGGCTTAGTTATGTGTCTCTCTTTCCACTTTCTATACTTGTCCTTTTTATCTTTCAATTTATCAGACAGTTCTTTGTGCAGCCATGCTGGTTTCTTTTGAGAGCTGTTATTTTTCCTCTTTGTTGGTATTGTGCTAGACTGGGCTTTTATTAACTCACTTTTCAAAATTTCCCAAGCATCTTGAATTGTTTTCCCCTGGAGGATTCTCATCCATGGAATCCTTCCCAAACCCTCTATAAGTTTATTGAAATTAGCTCTCTTGAAGTCCAAAACTCTAGTTTGATTGTGTTCTAGTGCTTGTGCTTCCATAATGTTGAATTCCAATATTGCATGATCACTTCCTCCCAAGGTTCCTATGGCTTCAATCTGTGGCTTCTATCATTTCATCTCTGTTACTGAGAATTAGATCCAAAATGGCTAATCTAGTTCCCTTCTCTACTTTTTGGAAGACAAAGGTGTCTGCTAGGTTTGTCAGGAATCTGTTTGATCTTCCACTTGGTGCAGAGTTTGTCTCCCAGTTGATGTCAGGGTAGTTAATGTCCCCCATAACTATTATGATGTGCTTCCTACATACCTTAGTTAGCTGAATAGCAAAAAGTTCACCTATTTCCTCTGTTTGGTTTGGTGGCCTATAGTACACACCTATGGCAATGTCATTTTTCTCCCTTTTATATTGACCCAAATGCATTCAAGACAGTTTTCATCATTGTTGTACTCTATTTATGTAGAGATGTAGTTATTTCTTATATAGAGAGCAACTCCACCTCCTCTTTTATTTGGTCTGTTTCTTTTAAATAATTTAAATCCCTCTAGCTGTATGTTCCATTTGCGGGTTTCATCCCACCATGTTTCCATAATGGCAACACGTGATCTTGATTCTATCCCTCTGTTAATGCAGCCTAGCACTGTGTTGGCCTTTTTGGCAGCTGCTTGTTACTTTGTAGCAGGGGGAAGGGAACTTTAGTCTTGGTTTCAACTATGTAAGTGCTGATACTTTGTTTCCTGAATAAAATGTTCTTTGAGGAATAAATATTTGCCTTGAAGTTCTTTTAAATGGTTTCATCTATCAGAACCATGACACCCAATGCACTGAAGAAGCCTGTAGATGTAATCTCAGAACCACTGGACCATATCTTTGAAAGTTCCTGGAGCAGTGGGGAACTACCAGATGATTGGGAAAGGGGCCAATGTAGTTCCCATCTTTAAAAAAGAGGGGGGGATCTATGGCTTCTGGTGGGCCATAGTGGTTTTGAGGCTTAAAGGAAGCTTCCTTACATTCCCTTCTGATGTGTCTCTCTCTTCCACACTTAAAACAATCTGAACAGTTCTTATTAAAACGTTCCCCCTTCTTTGCTTTGGAAGCACCATAGCTGTCAGTCTGGTAGCCAGGGTGCCTTTGATCGTTCTGTAGGGTAGCAAAACATTTTTAAGTCCTCCCTCCTTCCTGTCCTTCTCTTTATTTCCCTCTCTTTTTCTTTCTCTTCCTCCTTTCTCTATCTTCCTTCTTCAATTTTTCCCTTTGATTTAACATAAAGCTGGCAATTTTGTGCAACTCCGGGATCTCCAAAGTAGACCAGTTAGATACAGTCTGGTGGAAATGGCCCCTTATTGTCACTGCCGGACTGGTCTACAAAGGCAGAGGCCAAGATTCGTTCATCTTTGGGGTTGTTCATATCTCAATGGGCAGAGGCAACCCTTGCTTCCAGGAGGCGAACCCAGAAGGCATCTGGTATTTCTCCTTCCCTTTTTGCATTATTTACTGGAACACAGACCAGTTTAACGGCTTGTGCCCAATTTCTTGAAAAGTCTCCAACAAATTCCCTTATGTTCATCCCAGTGGGTTGCAATTTTATAATCCCAGTCAGGACGAATCAGTGGCCAGGCGACTCTCACTGGGACAACATCCTCAGCGATTATTATGACTGTCCACCTGGCAATTTCCTCCGTCTTTTCAAACAGCTTCAGGATCTCAACCTTTGTGAGGAAGATATGTAGCAATTGCATCATATCAGCCCATGATGGAGCGTGGATTCCATTTAGGGTCCGTTTCTTTCACCAGATGGGAGAAGAGCAACATGCTGCTGTTTGGAAAAGAGGTTCCATTTATTTTCTCAGTAACAACAACAGCGACTGTGGGCAACTAGCAAAAAAAAGGGTGGAGACTTATTGAGTTTTTATATGCTTTGTGTCCTTTGTTCCAAAGTGTTTGGGTATAGGTGTGAAGATGGGCTCTTTCCATGTTTTTGGAACTCTGGGGAAGTATTTCTCATCTTTATTATAAGTTTTCCTTTTAATGGTGTAAAGTGTTGTAGCTGATCCTTGAGAACAAAGGGAAGTGTGCAAATGGGTACCTTTGATTTTCTAATTTAGTCTTAGCCTGGCTGATCAGTTTCTGTCTCTTATTTGGTCACCTCATCCCTTTCGGAGAGCGCTTCACTATTTAGTATTTTGTGAATGGTTTTTCTGAATGGGTAACATTGTATCTTCTGAATAAAACATAA
Source organism: Crotalus tigris (assembly GCF_016545835.1). Taxonomy (NCBI): domain Eukaryota; kingdom Metazoa; phylum Chordata; class Lepidosauria; order Squamata; family Viperidae; genus Crotalus; species Crotalus tigris. The sequence goes on from NW_024100064.1 coordinate 50,124, forward strand.
TTTCCCTAAGTTTAGACCTGCGACTGTTTTAGTGGAGAAAAGATGAGAAGCTTCCTGCTTACCGTATATGCCACCGTATAAGGCGACTTCCGCAAGCATTAAAATCAGTGCCAAAGATTGGGGTCATCTTATACACCGAGTCATCTTATACGCCGGAAATACTGGTAGTTTCCGGCGTATAAGATGACGTTCTAGGAATGCGACTCGGTGACAAAGATGGGGGTCGTCTTATATGCCGGGTCGCCTTGTACGCCGGCATATACGGTAATTCTTATGGGGATTCTTTGGAATGGTAAGACAGGAGGGAATATTTGGTTTCTGGGGAGGAAAACCTTTTCAAACCTTTTCAATTCAATACCTATTTGCAGCAAGGTTATTAGTAGGCTCGTATTGGAAGAAGGACTCGTTGCCTACTTTAGAAGAATGGATATTTAAAGTTTCTAACTTTGCAGAAATGGCAAAAATTTCTGCTTATTTGAAGGATCATACACAAGAAAGATATATTATTGTATGGAGAAGATGGATAGATTATATTCAGAAAAAATATGGTACTATAAAGTTTCATTTATTTTATGAGTAAATTTTATAGTAATTGTTGTAGAGATTTGTTTATATGTCTTAATTTAAGGGGAGTTAAAGATTAAGTATGATGTTTTTTTTTCTTTTTTCTTTCTTTTTTTCCCTTTTTTATTATTGTTAACCTTCTTATTAATAACCCTGTATTCTGCTCTGGGAAATGAGGGGGGGAGGGTTGAGGGTGGGTGGGTGGGTGAGTGGGTGAGTGGGTAATGATAATATAGTTATGGCAAATGCTTGGGCGTTTCCCCTATGCTGCGTTCATGTGTGTGAGAGGGATGAGAGGGGAGGAAGGAGTAGGGAGGAAGTAGGATGGTTAGAGGAGATGGGGAGGGGAAGAGAGTAGGAGGGGAGGAGAGAAAGAGGAGGGAAGTAGGGAAGGTTTAGAGAGGGTGGACACAGCCTGGGGGGAATGGGCAGGCGGTACCAATGGTTAATTGTATTTTGTATGAATACATGGAAAATAAAAACTTTTTTAATAAAAAAAATACCTATTTTGTCAATGTATGATTGACAAATTTTTTTGAACCATTTTCGTTCACTTGTGAACTTAGTGGTAACTAAGATTCATACATAAAAATATCTGGTGGTGTCAGAAACATAGGTGTCTACTTTAAAAATTCCTGGATGTTTCCATTCTAGTTCCATCCCTTTCTGGAGAAGAATGAATTCTACAATCTTTCTCATTGGAAGCTCCACCTGGACCAAAATGGAGAAGTAACCGCAGATATGGACATCCAGTGCTTGGTGGTTTTGCCCAATAGATTGATGAAAAGGAAACTGGGAAGTATTGAAAGACAGAGAGTTATTATAAACCCAAGGGCTCTTTCATTGCTAAAGTTGCTCAACAGGGTAGGTAAAATATTGTGGTGTTCTCTGTTTCTTCTAAAAATTAGGACCCATTTCAAGTGGGTTAATTCTAGACACATTGGTGGATGATCTTCAATGGGAGTTGAATGTATAAGGAGAAAATATACAGTTTTCTTAGAGTGCTTGAGGTGGGGAAGGGCTTCACTAGTATTCACAAAGGTGTCTCTCAGATGCTATGATATGGAATACTCTTTTAAACTGATTCAGCCATGTTCAACAACAGATGCTTTGTTTGGCCTAATTCTTTAGGTTATAAACCATGGCTCTTTTTCTCTCTTCTGTGAGTCAGAATATCCTTCAGACTGGTGAGAAACCCTCACGTGCTGGCATTGGTGTTGCTAATAGCCTCAAAGTCATTTAACCAGTGTCTGCATTGGTTTAGACTGAATGAGATGTATATAATCATGACTGGTTGGAGGTCCTATTGGTCCATGTGGGAAATAAGATGAAGATCTGAAAGACTAAGTTTACTCTTTGGAAGACAGCAAAATTCGCATTCTGGACAGAGAGGACCACTGGTTTGAAAGAGGGGTCAAAGAGACCATCTATGTTAAAATTGAACAGCCCTCTCTCAACAGAGGGGGAAGGATACAATATCACCTATCTATTCACCACACACTCCTTTCAGCAGTCCCAAGAAGGTTCCACATCCATTTGCACTTTGATTCAGATGACTCTGAGGGTACAGATAACCCATCCCCCCCCAAGCAGTAGTGGGATTCAAATATGTGAACAACCAGTTCTCTGCGTGGATGCCGCTTCCGGAAGTCCATTCTGGGCCTGGGCAACAAAAAATTAGCGACCGGTTCTGCTGAACTGGTGCAAACTGGTTGAATCCCACCACTGCCCCAAGTGGCCTCAAACACTCTCAGAGAGTTAATGACCAGATGACTGCAAAGAATAGAAATATTTCCATTCCCCACCATTCAGTCAGGATTGAAAAAGCTTCTTGGATGAGAAGCAAAACATTTTCAGAGGGAAAAAAATTAAAAAGTCAATTTGCCTTTTGGGAAAGCACCTTTGGGACAAAATATGCCTGACTTACCTTGTTTGAGGGACATGTTCTCATGACCTGACCTCCATCTCATCTCACTCCAGTTCTAGAAACTAGGCAGTCAAATTTAGTCTTAGTTCTCCAGCATGGAAGCCATATCAAATAAAGAAATAAATGTATAAAGAAAGAAAGAAAGAAAGAAAGAAAGAACATCTCCTTTAAGGTTGACAGCTCTAATTGATAAGGATTTTTTCCTTTATACCTTAATTGAAGGATAGTTTTGAACTACTATCAAAGGAGATTGGCTTTGCAGTGTTTTATATACTCCAGAAGAAACCTTTCTAGATTCAACTAGTCAGAAATATCTTTCTTCATCAGAGATTTGTTGTATTTTAACAAAAATCTAATAGGATAGAAATGTGTTATAATATTGTTTTCTAAAATTTAATATAAGTTCATCATACTTTATAATCATGAATATGTGAAGAATGGAAGAATGCATGTTAATGCAGCTATAAAGAGGAACCCACTACTTGTTATTTAATTCTAAACTCTTTTCTCAGTTCCTTACTTCTACACTTTATTAAGTAGAAAAGTCCTTTATTGCCATGAGATATGCCAGAAGTAAAAGGGAAGAACAAAATGAAGAATCTTTCAGTGGTTGTATCTCCTGCAACCATTTGGAGCTAATTAGAGAATTCGTATTTCTTCAAGTGAAGCCCAGAGGGATGACTCAGCTAAATTTCATATCTACCTCCATTTTCCATGGATGCTTAGTCCAGACACCTTTTCTTTGGCATTCCTTATTTTTCTCCTTAGCCTTTGCCTCAGTCCAGATGTGTAGAAAGTTGTCATCCTGGATTTGTTAAGCAGAAGCGAGAAGGAGAGCCAGCTTGCTGCTATGACTGTGTTCCTTGTCCAGAAGGGACCATCTCCATGCAGGAAGGTGGGTGACACAATAGGATAAGATAGGATAGGATAGGATAGGATAGGATAGGATAGGATAGGATAGGATAGGATAGGATAGGATAGGATAGAACTGGAAGGGACCTTGGAGTCTTCTAGTCCAGCTCCCTGCTCAAGCAGGAGAACCTACACCATCTCAGACAGGTGAATGTTTAGTCTCTTCTTAAAAATCTCCAGTGATGGAGTGCCTACGATTCTTAGATCCATCCATTAGAAGGATCTTTGCAATTTATTCTACATAGGTCTCCCCTTGAGCATCACTAGAAGGAATTGCTGGTCCAAAATGAAATGATAAGTACAGTTATGGGTGCACCTCCTTATATGAATGTTATCATTCCAGATTATTTGCAGAACTAGTTTTTGCTATTTTCCTATTTTTTAAAAAATACACATATATTCTTATCTTGTTTCTCTGGAGAACTTCAGAGATGCATTTTAGAAAATCCTCCTGGTATCAATTGTTTTCCAAAGAAGTTATTTCTTGAAAAATGATAGAATATTAAAGAAATGTTTCTTTTGCGGTTTTGTAGATACAGAAAAATGCACCAAATGTCCAGATGATAAATATCCAAATAAGGATCGTATACAATGTATCCCCAAAGTTATATCCTTCCTGTCTTATGAAGAAAATCTGGGCATCATTCTGATCTCTTTTGCTCTGCTCTTGTTCCTAACCACAATGTTTGTGTTAATCATATTCATTAAATACCGAGAAACTCCCATTGTCAAAGCCAACAACCGGGACCTCTCTTATATCCTTCTGATCGCCCTCCTGCTTTGCTTCTTGTCTTCTTTTCTCTTCATTGGTCAACCAAGAAAAGCCACCTGCCTTCTCCGACAAATAATTTTCAGCATCATCTTCTCCGTTGCCATTTCTTCTCTCTTGGCCAAAACAATCACAGTGGTGCTGGCTTTCTTGACCACAAAACCAGGAAACCAAATGAAAAGATGGTTGGGGAAGAGCTTGGCCAATTCCATCATCCTTTCTTGTTCTGCTGTCCAAGTTATCATCTGCTCCATCTGGCTGGGAGTGTCTCTCCCATTTCCTGACTCTGACTTCCACTCTCAGCCTGGAGTGATCATCCTGCAATGCAATGAAGGCTCTGTTATGTTCTACATCACCCTCAGCTACATGGGCTTCTTAGCTGCCATTTGCTTCACGGTGGCCTTCCTAGGCAGGAATCTTCCTGGGGCCTTCAATGAAGCCAAGCTGATCACCTTCAGCATGATGGTCTTCTGCAGTGTCTGGGTGACCTTTGTGCCTACATACCTGAGCACCAAAGGGAAATACATGGTGGCTGTTCAGGTCTTCTCCATTTTGGCCTCCAGTGCTGGTCTTCTGGGCTGCATCTTCATCCCCAAGTGTTACATAATCATTCTGAGGCCAGACCTAAATAAAAAGGAGCAGCTTACAACCAGAAGAAATGTAGAATTATAGAGACAGGGGAATGTCAACTCTCAACATGTTTCAAGAGGCCAAACCTAGAAAATGGTTCAAGCTCTTCTCCATGGAGACTAGGCCAACTTTTTTTTTGCTTCACATCACTAAAGGGCAACTGGCAGATAGGATTGTGAGGAAAGTTAGTTCTTGGAGTAGTGAGAGAGTATTAAGAAGCTGGAAATACAGAAGGATTGCATGTGGCAACTATGAGATCCTTGTTTCTCAGTACATTTTACTACAACTGCTACAGCAATGCAACTGATACATTTCTTTTTATTTAGACAATCACTCTTTCTTGAAGATAGTAACGTTAGATTGGTGGGAAAACAATCTGAGGCTTGCTAATTATGAATATTCATGCTTACATCGTGGATTAAATATGCACATGTAGTATTATCATTTTGTCCTCCTTTCCTGAAATGTATCAATATTGAGTGCATCCTTTTGACTGTAGGATTTCCTGCCACTGTTTTCTGTAGGGAAATTCCCCCAGTGTCGACTGAATAAAGAATAAATGCAGCAAGCCTTGATTATTGGGGTTTTTTTTGGGGGGGGGGGTCTTGTGTTTCTTTCTACATAAACTGGTGTCAGCAATGAGATTCAAAATCTTCCTGCTGCCCCCAGGGACAATAGGTGGTGTGTCCTGTAGGATGGGTACTTTGAGACTGATCCCATGTTTCTTTCCACTTCCAAATATAAGAAACCTTTATGGCCTGTGTAAGGCAACAGTCTGTCTAAAAATCAATTTAGTGAGATTTGTTGAATGTATGAGGTCTCATGCTCACATCCCATCAGAGCAATGACTGGAGGTGTTCAGAAATATTTTCCACACCAACATCTCCTATTTATTCACTTCCCCTCATCCCTGCCCCCCAATTCCCTACCCCTATTGTGTATGGCAGGTTGGCAACTTGCAAGGCAAGTCTGGTGCAGCAGTGGGGCAGTCGTGACAAGGAGGCATCCCCTTCACTAAATAAAAACACCAAAAGAGCAAAAAGTGATTATTTTACACAATTACTTGATGTTTTCACAATCTGTTGTCAAAGAGAATAATGAATGATGTAAATTTTCTGAAACCAGTACAAATGAATTGTCACCAGCGCAACTTTACTTCAACTAATATTTTGGTGAGGTGAAAGACTTGGTAGGGATAAATAATGTTTCTGCTGGAGTTTGGTTATGATTGTGAGCTGAACAGTTTTCCCTTCAGCTGGACGTCTATTTTTCAATTGATGGTGATGTATAGGAGCAAATTTGGGCTTGCTGCCTGTGCCTTGGAAAAGCAGCAGCTACATGGCAGAAACTCTCCCCCTCCCTCCCCCAGTTCCTTAAGAATCTTACATTCATTCAAAACATTACTCACGGAATCTAAGCTGGTGTTGTCTGTACTAAGTGAGTCAGAACCATGGCACTTTCTAGAATGGGAAGGCATCCAGAGGCAGCTTTCCAACCCAGACATTCAGAAAAAAATATTCAGAATTCAGTATTCAGAAGCTACAAAGAGCAGCATACACTGGTTAGAGTTCCTGATGAAGTAATCAGAAAAAAGTTCATACGAAAAACATATTCATGTTAGGATATATCTGTCAAGCTATGAAGATTCTTGTCATTAGGACTGCCATGCTGCTTCTAGCTTGCCTACAGTTGTGAGAGGGGAGGGGAAGGTTTGGGATCCACAGGTGTTTCTTATCAGTGTGAGAGCCGAGGTCACCAAAGAAATGTTTTGGGAAGAGAGACTTTCTTCTCAAAACACATACTTGAAGACTCATTGGACAACATGACCTGAGGTGTCAGAGAAGGGAGGGAAAGTTTTATGTTAATTATCTTTTTCACTCCATATTGCCAGAGCTGGCTTTCTTTTTACTGTACTGGTATGCTATGCCTAATAACAGTTTACATTAGAGATCGCCATGTCTCTGTGTATTTACTTCATTGGGCTTTTCAACCAGAATCTGGACAATATCATTATCTGGAGGTAGCCATTCTGGAGTATCTGACCTTTACTGAGGAAGATGGCCTTGACCACACCAAGAATAGAATAGAATAGAATAGAATAGAATAGAATAGAATAGAATAGAATAGAATAGAATAGAATAGAATAGAATAGAATAATAGGGATGAAATAGGAATAGAATAGAATAGAATAGAATAGAATAGAATAGAATAGAATAGAATAGAATAGAATAGAAATAAGAAGAAATAGAATCGAATAGAAATAAGAAGAAATAGAATAGAATAGAATTAAGAAGAAATGAATAGAATAAAATTAAGAAGAAAGAATAGAATAGAATAGAATAGAATAGAATAGAATAGAATAGAATAGAATAATAGGGATGAAATAGGAATAGAATAGAATAGAATAGAATAGAATAGAATAGAATAGAATAGAATAGAATAGAATAGAATAGAATAGAATAGAATAGAATAGAATAATAGGGATGAAATAGGAATAGAATAGAATAGAATAGAATAGAATAGAATAGAATAGAATAGAATAGAATAGAATAGTTATTATCATTTTAAATGTACACTAATTAGCATACATTAAAATGAGATTTTGTTGCATACAGCTCTCAGTAAGAAGGAATTCTATTGTCCCCACTGGATAGTGAAAACGTGTTGAACTGTTTTACCACATGACAGTCTTTAGGAGCTCAAGAAAAAGTTTCTAGAGTAAAAACCAGTTTTGTTCCCTTCCTGACTCTTAAATTAGGACAATGTCCCTGAGTTATGAAAAACTCTATTCTCCATTTGCATGCCTCTGTGGCAACATTCCTTCCCAATTCCCCTTCTAATTACTACAGTCGTGGTTATTTATTCTGTTTTGAACAAAGTTGATGCTATTTTCACCATCACAATTAGTTTAAAGCAACATGACAGCTCAACATAAAGGGATATACCATAAATGAATATCTGACCTGTAAACTATCTTCAGCACTACTGAGAGAAGAGGTAGAATCATGCAAGGGCTATGCTAGTCTGCTATTGCAGGTTTGTCTTCCAGCTCTGGAGCCAAACTGGACTATCTTCACTGCAGTTGTGTTTGGGAGCTCTGAGCTCTTTCCCAGAGGGAGAACTAGAGGAAGGATCTCCATCAATATACGACAAAGCTCTTTCTGTTTCTGATTCTGTCCCAATTTTCTTGTGCCACAATGCAAACAAAATGCCCGCTGAAGGTGACAATAGAAGAAGAGAAGGAGTTTAATTACTATAAGCCAGGAGAATACCTCATTACTGGTATAACATCTAAAATATTTTCTGGAAGTTACACCTATGTTCTTTCCAAGCCATCAACCCACAGATTAGAAAGGTAATTGTTGTTCTATACAACATTCTGGTGACTGGTTTTACTTGCTCCAATGTCTTTTTCCAGGATTTTTTTCTTTCTTTCCAATTCCTCACCTTGAGAAAAGCAGGTCATAACTTATTTATCAAATTTATATGCTGCTCATCTCATGGTGTGAGGTGACACTGAGAGGCTTACAATATACATTCATCTCATAACTCTCCTGCCTTCTTTCTTGACCTCATTCCTATTCATTTGACCACCATGGAAAGCCACTTGCCTTCTCCAAAAAACAGAAATAACATCTCCTCAGTTGCCATTTCTATTGTCTTGACTAAAACAAATCTTATTGCATTCTTTGACCAAGTGACAAAATTAGTAGATCAGAGGAATGCTGTAGACATAATTTACTTGGACTTCAGTAAGGCATTTGATAAAGTAGATCACAACCGACTACTTGATAAGATAGAAAAATGTGGGGTAGACAGAATCACCACCAGATGGATCCGTAGCCGGCTGACCGGCCGTATTCAGCGTGTGGTTCTCAATGGAACTGCATCTATATGGAGGGAAGTGTGTAGTGGGGTGCCCCAGGGCTCTGTTCTGGGCCCAGTGCTCTTCAACATCTTCATCAGCGATTTGGACGAAGGGATAGATGGGGAACTCATCAAATTTGCAGACGACACCAAGCTGGCAGGAATAGCCAACACTCCAGAAGACAGGCTTAAGATACAGAAGGATCTGGACAGACTTGAACACTGGGCACTAACTAACAAAATGAAATTCAATGGTGAAACAAGCAAGGTTCTACATTTAGGCAAGAAAAACCAAATGCACAAGTACAGCATAGGTGGCACCATGCTCAATAGTAGTAACTGTGAGAGGGACCTCGGAGTCCTAGTGGACAATCACCTAAATATGAGCCAGCAGTGTGCTGCAGGCCAACACAGTGCTAGGCTGCATTAACAGAGGGATAGAATCAAGATCACATGAAGTATTAATACCACTCTACAATGCCTTGGTAAGGACAAACCTGGAATACTGCATCCAGTTTTGGTCACCATGATGTAAAAAAGATGTTGAGACTCTAGAAAGAGTACAGAGAAGAGCAACAAAGATGATTAAGGGACTGGAGGCTAAAACATATAAGGAACGGTTGCTGGAATTGGGTATGTCTAGTTTAACGAAGAGAAGGACAAGGGGGGACATAATAGCAGTATTCCAATATCTCAGGGGCTGCCATAAAGAAGAGGGAATCAAGTTATTTTCCAAAGCACCTGAAGGCAGGACAAGAAGGAAAGGATGGAAGCTAATCAAGGAGAGAAGCAACCTAGAACTAAGGAGAAACTTCCTGATAGTGAGAACAATTAATCAGTGGAACAACTTGCCTCCAGAAGCAGTAAATGCTCCAACACTGGAAGTTTTTAAGAAGAAACTGAACAGCCATCTGTCTGAAATGGTATAGGGTTTCCTGCCTGAGCAGGGGGTTGGACTCGATGACCTCCAAGGTCCCTTCCAACTTTATTATTATTGATCATCGCACAGTCAGCCAGATGTTCAGACTGGATTTGGCATTTTGTCTACCTATCGAGTCCTTACCCAGGACCTGGGATAGGCAGATGTGGATGTTTGATGGTACTACAGGTATCGTCGCAGGATGGAAGCAGTTCTTAGTAAGGCCGCCTTTTGCAATTGACTCATAGCGAATTTGTCAATGCCAATGGTGTTCAAGTGGTGCTCCAGTTGTTTTGGGATTGCACCAAGGAGCCTATGACTATTGGTACTACCCTTGCTTGCTTTTGCCACAGTCTTTCTATTTCTATTTGTAGGTCTTTGTATTTTGTTATTTTCTCCAGTTCTTTCTCTTCTATTCTGCTATCTCCAGGCACTGCCACGTCCACTATCCAGACTTTTTTGTCTTTCTTTTCGACAATTGTTAAGTCTGGGGTGTTATGTTGCAGGTGCTTGTCTGTTTGAATTCTGAAGTCCCAGAGCAGTTTAATTTTATCATTTTCTATGACTTTCTCTATTTTATGATCCCACCAGTTTTTGCTTACAGGCAAATGATATTTTTTGCAGATCTTCCAATGCACCATGGTTGCTACTTTGTCATGCCGATGCATGTAGTCAGTCTGTGCAATCTTCTTGCAGCAGCTTACCAAGTGGTCCACTGTTTCTTCAGCTTCTTTGCATAGGCGGCACTTACTGTCTGTTGCTGTCTTCTCAATTTTGACTTTATATGCATTTGTCCTTAAGGCTTGGTCTGTGCAGCCAGAATTAGTCCCTCGGTCTCTTTCTTCAATTTTCCTGCTCTTAGCCATTGCCAGGTCTTGTTAATATCTGCTTTCCCAGCTATTTTTTTCATGTATTGGCCATGTAGTGCTTTGTCTTCCCATGCCTCTATTCTGTTCTTCATTTGGTCTTTCTTGTAGGCCAGTTTGGTCTCTCCAGTAGTTAGTAAGCCTTCCTGATATACTAATTTCAGTGCATCTTCATCATTGTTCTTCAGATATTCTTCCAAAGCCATTTTTTCTTCTTCAACCATCTGATGTACTTGTAGCATTCCACGCCCACCTATTTGCCTTGGTAGATAAAGTCTATCAATGTCACTGCGTGGATGAAGGGCGTGATTCATTGTCATTATTTTTCTGGTCTGCCTATCCATTGCTTTTAGTTCTGCTTGAGTCCAGTCCACTATTCCAGCTGTGTACCTAATGACTGGGATTGCCCAAGTGTTGATTGCCTTTATGGTATTTCCTCCATTGAGTTTGGATTTTAAGATTTTCTTCACTCTCTTGATGTATTCACTTCTAATCTTTTTCTTGACTTCAGTGTGCTTGATGTTGTCAGCTTGAAGGATACCCAAGTATTTGTAGTATTCTTCCTCATCCAGACTCTTAATGTTATTTTCGTGGGGCATCTTGATTCCTTCAGTTTTCACTACTTTTCCTTGTTTGATAGTTAAGTGTGGCACATTTGTCCAAGCCAAACTCCATTACAATATCTTGGCTATATATACGGACAGTGTTGAGCAGCGATTCTATTTCAGATGATGTTTTTCCATACAGCTTCAGATCATTACTATTATTATTATTATTATTATTATTATTATTATTATTATTATTATTATTATTATTATTATTATTATTATTATTATTATTATTATCCCACTATCATGGCCTTGCTAAAAGTTTTCCTTGATTCTGGATTTTCTAAAAAAATTATCCAGTCTCTCTCACTTCAGAGTTTGGAGTGGCATCTGTAAGTTCCTCCTTTGGGCACCGGCCTCATTCAGTGTTCAGTGAGATGAAGGCTTTCTTCCTTGCCATTATCCAAATCATAGTCATTTATTTACTTATTTTATATTAACTTCCTAAAGATTTCTGAAAACTTTCAGAAAACATGTCAGAAAATGTTTTGATGTCAATATCAGACTAAAAGTCAATGTTGGGCGGAGTCTGATTCAGAAATTCTGGATTCATAAATGGCTCTAGAGACAGAATGTGAATTTGTGGGTTGTTTTAAGACAAACAGAAGTCCTGTTTCTGTCCCACAGGTGGACATGTCTGCACCTGAAACTATTATCTTGGAAGAGGTTTTGGTTTCTTATACCTCTTAATCTAATTCTTTGTTCAAAAGCAGATGCCATAGAGGAAGTTCAATCAGGAGCCCAAGTCATGTTGCTGAGGCTTCTATTTGTGCTGCTTTTGTGGCTATCCTATTCCAGCCCACAGTGGTGAGGACAGCAGGGATGTTTATGGTGGTAGGAGCAGAGGACCATGGCGGGGGAGGAGTAGCATAGCAACATCAGTCCTCAATAACAGTCTCAGTTTCTCATATGGCCCCTTGGGAAAATTAATTGCCCACCCCTGCACTAAGGCATGAGTAAAAGGCTGATGTTGTTTGTTTAACAGATCCATATAGAGATCCAACACTTGACCTCCCTCCCTCCCTCCCTTCCCTTGACCTTCCCTCCCTCCCTCCCTTCCTTCCCTCGACCTTCCCTCCCTCCATTTTTCTTTGAAAAGGAAATTTGAGGAGAAATGACTTTTTTTTTGTTTTTAGGTAGGTAAAACTGACAGGAAAAAGACTAAAACCTTGGCATATTTTTTTCTGTAGCCCTCAAGAGAGATGCCCAAACATACAGAGCATTGGTACTTGTTTTTCTGGCATGGACAGAAGGAAGAAGAAACAGAGGTACCCAGCAGCCAGGGGAATTCCTGCCAAGATAGAAGACCTGGCCATTTCCTTGGTGAAAATGGAAGGAAGCATTGAAATTTGCAAAGGAGAATTTAATAAAAGTTTCCTTAAAAGCCAGTTTTCAAATGAACACCATTAATTGAGCTTATTGGAGAAATATATTCTTTGTTGCTCTTCTCTGTACTCTTTCTAGAGTCTCAGCATCTTTTTTACATCGTGGTGACAAAAACTGGATGCAGTATTCCAAGTGTGGCCTTACCAAGGCATTGTAGAGTGGTATTAATACTTCACATGATCTTAATAATAATAATAATAGTAGTAAAGTTGGAAGGGACCTTGGAGGTCATCTAGTCCAACCCCCTGCTCGGGCAGGAAACCCTACACCATTTCGGACAAATGGCTGTCCAGTCTCTTCTTAAAAACTTCCAGTGTTGGAGCATTTACTGCTTCTGGAGGCAAGCTGTTCCACTGATTAATTGTTCTAACTGTCAGGAAGTTTCTCCTTAGTTCTAGGTTGCTTCTCTCCTTGATTAGTTTCCACCCGTTGCTTCTTGTCCTGCCTTCAGGTGCTTTGGAAAATAGCTTATTCCCTCTTCTTTATGGCAGCCCCTGAGATATTGGAATACTGCTATCATGTCCCCCCTTGTCCTTCTCTTCGTTAAACTAGACATACCCAATTCTAGCAACCGTTCCTTATATGTTTTAGCCTCCAGTCCCCTAATCATCTTTGTTGCTCTTCTCTGTACTCTTTCTAGAGTCTCAACATCTTTTTTACATCGTGGTGACCAAAACTGGATGCAGTATTCCAAGTGTGGGCCTTACCAAGGCATTAAAGAGTGGTATTAATACTTCACGTGATCTTGATTCTATCCCTCTGTTAATGCAGCCTAGCACTGTGTTGGCCTTTTTGGCAGCTGCAGCACACTGCTGGCTCATATTTAAGTGATTGTCTACTAGGACTCCGAGGTCCCTCTTGATTCTATCCCTCTTGCAGATATTTCATTACCCAAACTAGGTAATGTCATCAGTGCTGAGCACCGAACATGAGCACTGATATTACCTACAGTAGTTTGAGTAATGAAATGTCTGCAAGAAAACAACCAAGTTCAAGGAACAGCAAGAACCCCTTATTTTAACCCTGAGTTAAAAATATTCTTCTAGTTTGATTGACACGCTCAGTAAATTTTTACATTTCCCCATACATGTAACATTTCTGAGTTTTTTTAAATTAATAATACAAATAAATAAACAAGGGAAACAAATAGAAAATCAAATATTATAAATACATAGTATAGTACCATAGAGGAATATGCAGCATACTTTGCATGACTCTGTAAAGAGAGACTATTAATTGCCAATATCTCCCAACCCTCTCAAACATATAGGTCTGACTTTGTCTCAACACGGTCTGTAAACCAATTTGCTCTTCAAGGTAATTTGATCTCTGATTCAAGTGTACCTAGGGCAAAATTCTCCTACGCTCACCTAAAGAAATCACCGATGTTGCACAATTTTCTCTATTCTCAAATAGCAAACAAAAAAAGGAAAACAAAAAACAGAATGTATATTTTTCAAATAACTAATTTGAGAGAAAAACCTACCAAAGTCACTTTATATTCTATTTTGGCAGTAAATATTGTTTTGTATTCAGGTCTGATCTTAGGAAAATAATGTAGCATTTGGGAATGAAAAGGAATCCCAAGAGGCTAGCACTGGAAGCCAAAATGGAGAAGACCTGCACTGCCACCATGTACTTCCCCTTCGTGCTCAGGTAGGTGGGCAGGAAAGACACCCAAACGCTGCAGAAAACCAGCATGCTGAAAGTGATCAGTTTGGCTTCATTGAAGGCTGCAGGCAGATTCCTGGCCAGGAAAGCCACTGTGAAGCAAATGGCAGCCAGGAAGCCCATGTAGCCCAAGGCAATGTAAAACATGATGACACTACCTTCATTGCATTGAAGAATAATCTCTCCAGACTGTGTGTGCATATCGGAGTCAGGGAATGGGGGAAAAGTCCCCAACCAGATGCTACAGAGGATAATTTGAACACCAGAGCAAGAAAGGATGATAGAATTGGCCAGGCTTTTCCCTAGCCATCTCTGTACTTTATTCCCTGGTTTTGTGGCCAAGAAGGCTAACACCACCATGAAAGTTTTGGCCAGGACAGTAGAAATGGCAACTGAGAAAATGATGCTGAAGGCTGTTTGTCGGAGAAGGCAAGTGATTCTTAGTGGCTGGCCAATGAATAAGAAGGAAGTCAAGAAGGAGAGCAGGAGGGAGATGAGGAGGATGTAGGAGAGATCCCGATTGTTGGCTTTGACTATGGGAGTTTCTTGGAATTTAATGAAGATTCCTGAGACAAAGCCTGTTACTAAAGACAGGAATAAGGCAAGGGAAGCTAGGATGATCCCCAAATTTTCTTGATAGGATAAGAAAGTTTCAGCCTTCGGTATACAGTCATCACGGTTGATGTTAGGATGCTGGTCTGCTGAACATTTGACGCATTTTTCAGCATCTAAAAAGAGCAAGATTAACATAAGCATAATCCTTGTTGGTCTATAAGATGTCTGATTATAGTCAAACTAGTGATGGTCTGGAACTTTTCTGGAGAAAGGTACCATGAAGCAATGACTAGGAATTTTAATCAAAGGGCGAGTTCTAAAGGAAAATGTGAATTTCTGCAACAAATTCATTGGACAGTTTTATAGGTTGCATTATATGCATCCCTGAATCCAGAAACCATGTTTTAGGGATGAAATCCAAATGACTCTTCAGCTCCCCCATTAATGACCAATGGAGAGATGGTCTTTGTAACTCCCTGTTCTGGATTAATTCAAACAGAGGAAGGAGTAGAAGGTTGGATTGAAGGATTCAGTGGCTCCCTCTACATAGTTCTGAGTCTTGACAGAAGAAAGATGTACACTAGCTGCTGCTCTTCATATGTAAAGTGGCTTTTAGGGAAAGTCATTTGCAATATCTATGCCTCCTCTCAATCTGGACCAAGAAAATGATGAAGTCTCTTTCTGGACAGACATTTCCAAACAGGATCTCCCTGTTTTTAATCTTCCCATCCATGCCATGAAAACAAGCACCAAGCGTTTTCATTTCCTTGGGTATCTCTATTTTATTTATTGTATGGTACATTCACACCATATTTCAGTAAAAAGTATCATAGGAGTAAAAAGCAAAACATAGGATATAAAATCTGTAATCTTAGCAGGAAGATAACAAATGTATATCAAAGTGGCAAATCTATTTTTTTTTAACTTCATTTCTCACAGATCAGCTGTCAAAGATGCTAACATTGGATGTTCTTGCTCTGACAAAATATGCAGAGCTATGTGGTATTTTTAGAGTTAACTCAGAAGATGCTGGGAGGGGAGAAGGAAAAAAGTATGAGTTGCAAACAGAAGAGAACCTTTGCCCTTCAAACTAATTGGAGAACGTAAATCATAACAGCCAAATAAGGAGGGAAAATGCTAGCAAAAAAAAACTGCTTGGAGGGGTGGAGATTTCAGATCTTAGCATCCCTTCTTCATGCCATGCCGACATTTTGTCACATGAATAAAAAGTCAGTTTAAGATAAACAATGCCTGGAAGTTTTTTGAAGTATTTCATTAGTCGGAACCTTGACATCAGCATTATAAAATCTGTAAACTTAGCAGGAAAATAACAAATGTATATCAAAGTGGCAAATCTAATTTTTTTTTACTTCATTTCTCACAGATCAGCATTATAGATTGTTTTGCACCCTGTCATTGTGTGCTAGATAGGTTTTTTTGGCCTCACAATCACAATTCGGTGATATTTTGCCCCACGTACAGAGGGCATCTGCACATCTACCATGACCAGAGCAAATTCAGTTCAATGTTGTCCATATCTCATAGTGCTGGTCAAATAGAGATATTTTTTCCAAAATGCAGGGATAGCTTCAACATGTGGAGGACAATTTTCTGTCCAGAGTTGTTTCCACATGTTGTGAATGTCTAAATAATCTTTAACAATTGCTTTAGCAGTTTATATGTCTGGATGCCTAGATCTCACTGTCAATTTTACAATGAAACTGGCTGCAGCCATTTCCTTCATTCAAAGTTGCCACAGAATTGGGAGGTGGATAGAGGATTTCTACTAGTCTAAACATTTTATTGTCCCATGGGAACCAAGGTCATTTCTGTCAGTTAGATAGAAGCTGGATCATTTAGTTAGAAAACCCGCCAAACTCTTCTATTGGGGAACGTAGCTAATTGCATAGCTTTGGGATGGGAAGTTTAACTTTGTAATATTGTTGCTTTCTGAAGGGAACTTCAGACTTGGTTTCACTTTTGACTGTGCTGATACTATGTAAGCAATAAACATGTTCTTTGAAGAAGTTTCAAGCCTCAGAGTTCTGATTTCTTTGCTCTTGCTTATCAGAACCTTGACACTCAGACTGTCTCACTCCAAATGAATTTGGGCATCTCTTTTGAGGATGTATGAAATAAGCCAGCCTCAGTTTTGCAGTTCTTTTTGTGATTCCAACTAGAAGGAGAAACTCCTCTCAGTTTCACCCTCTTAATTAAAAAAGAAAGAAAATCCCTCATTTTTCATCAGGGAACATGTTAAGAAAGAAGAAAGGAAGGAAGGAATACTACAGTGCTGCTGCATTACCTGTTAAACAAATAACTCCAGACATTTACTCATACTGTAATTATATCAAAGGAAGGAAAAGGAAGTAAAGGGAAGAAATCAAGGAAACAAGAGAGAGTATTCATCAGATAAGAAGAAGAGCAAAATATTCCATCTGTTTTCTAATGCCATTGATTCTGTGTTTGATATCCTGTTTCCCATTTAAACTCCAAAATTATTATCACTCTTTTGAAATAAATTAAACATATTAACAGATATTATTTTTTTTAAGCAAAGCTTAGAAATTTCTATCAAAACACAGTTTTATTAAAAATGTCAGGGTCTGCACTATCCCTTTTCTCTGGTGTCACCCACCTTCCATGGTGGAGATGGTTCCTTCTGCACAAGGAAGACAGTCATAGCAACAGATGAGCTGCTCTTTCTGAACCACCTTCATGAATCCAGGATGGCAGCTTTCCACACACCTGGAAGGAGGCAGGGGCTGAAGAGAGGGAGGACAAATGTCTAGAAAATGAACTTGTTTTTAGAAAAATGGCAAAAGAAGAAGGATTTTGTGAATTCCATTTCAGGATTTAGCTTTGAGTGATAAGAAACCAATAAAAAAATTGAGGTTCATCAAGCAGATTGAACTGCTTATCACTTCTCTCTTTCTGTTTTGGCTTATGTTTAATATACAGGATGAAAGGTTTAGACTTTCATTTTAAATTTAGATATTAAATGTATTGGTAATTTAATTATAATTTTAGCCATTCTCTAACCACTGTAGGATGAAGGCCTCTTCCATGTATTTCCAACCCATACAGGGAGAACTAGAAGCAATAGTACACAAGGGAGAGTATGACATAGTTGGCATTACAGAAACATGGTGGGGTGAAACCAATGAATGGAATGGACTGATGGACGGATACAAATTGTTCAAAAGAAACAGAAGTACAAAAAGAGGAGAGGGAGTTGCACTATATGTAAGACAGCACTAAGAATCTACAGAAATGCACATGATCAAAGATAAAATCTCTCCAGAATGCATATAGGTCAACACAAAAGAAAAAAAAACTGACATTACCATAAGTGTACATTACAGATCATCCAACCAATCAGAAGAAATAGATGAACTCTTTGCCAACCAGTTAACAAATGTATATAGGAAGCATACCACAATGGCAATGGGTGACTTCAACTATCCAGATATCAACTCAGAGGCAAACTCTGCAGTGACTGGGAGATCAAATAAATTCCTAAGAAACCTAGCTGACAACTTTGTCATCCAAAAGGTGGAGAAGGGGATTAGATGTAAAGCCATACTGGACTTAATTCTTACTAATAGAGGAGAAGTGATAGAGTGAGTTGAAGTTACTAGAATCTTGGGCAAAAGGGACCACGTCATACTGGAATTTAATATAATGCAAACACTAGTAACAGAAAACAATCCAACCAGGGTCTTAAACTTCAAAAGAGCTGACTTTAACAAACTCAGACAGAACCTAGGAAAGATCCTATGGATGAAAATCATAAAGGGGAAAACAACCCAGGAAGCATGGGAAATCCTGAAAAATGTGATCATAAAAGCCCAGTCCACCATAATACCACAGAAAAAGAAAAACAACAAATTCAAGAAGAAACCAGCATGGCTGCACAAAGATCTCTCTGACAAACTGAAAGACAAAAGGGACAAGTACAAAAAATGGAAAGAGGGACACATAACTAAGGCTGATTATCAGCAGACAGCCAGAACATGCAAAGATGAAGTCAGGAAAGCAAAGGCTCAAACGAACAAAAACTTGCAACAGAAACCAAGGATAATAAAAGAAAAGTTTCTTTCAATATACTAACAACAAGAAAAAAGTCAAGGAAACTGTAGGCCCACTAAAGAGAAAAGATGGCAAGGAAATAACAGGCAACAGGGAGAAAGCAGAACTACTTAACTCATACTTTGCATCCGTCTCCACACAAAAAAGAAAACATAGACCAATATACCAGAAAAAAAAAACCATTGAAAAAGACAAACTAGAAACAAAAATTAAAATAACCAAGAAAATGGTAAGAGAGCACCTTTCTGACCTCCACGAATATAAATCACCAGAACCCGACAGATTACATTCCAGAGTTCTGAAGGAGCAGGCAAATGTTATCGCAGAACCATTGCATCATATCTTTCAAAAATCCTGGAGCACCAGGGAAGTACCTGAGGATTGGAAAAGGGCCAATGTGGTTCCCATCTTCAAGAAAAAGGGGAAAAAAACAGACCCAGGAAACTACAGACCAATCAGTTTAACATCAATACCTGGGAAGATCCTGGAAAAGATAATCAAAAAACAGATCTGCGAACAAGTAGAAGCAAATAAAGTTATAACTGGTAGCCAGCATACCTTTGTTAAGAACAGATCATGCCAAATCAATCTTATTTCATTCTTTGATAAAGTGACCAAATTAGACATAGTATATTTAGATTTCAGTAAGGCATTCGCCAAAAGTAGACTACAATGTACTGCTTCGTAAGCTAGAAAAAGGTGGAATAGACAACTCAACGAGTAGCCCTCAATGGTACTACATCAACATGGAGAGAAGTAAGCAGTGGGGTACCACAAGGTTCTGTTTTAGGCCCAGTATCTCTTTAATATCTTTATCAATGACTTAGATGAGAGAATAGAAGGGGAACTCATCAAATTTTCAGATTACACCAAATTGGCAGGAATAGCCAACACCCCAGAAGACAAACTCAGGATTCAAAAAGATCTTGACAAACTTGAACAATGGGCCCTATCCAACAAAATGAGTTTTGATGTGGAGAAAAGCAAAGTTTTACATTTAGGCAGGAAAAATCAAAGATATAAGCACAGATTAGGTGAGACTTTGCTCAAAAAAAGCAACTGTGAGAGGGACCTTGGAATCCTAATGGATGATCACTTGACTATGAGCCAGCAATGGGCAGCAGCATCCAAAACAGCTAATACAATCCTGGGCTGTATAAACAGAGGCATAGAATCAAGATCACGTGAAGTATTAGTATCGCATTATAAAACACTAGTGAGACCAACCTGGAATACTGCAACCAATTTTGGTCACCTCACTACAAAAAAAGATGTTGAGACCTTGGAAAAAGTTCAGAGAAGAGCAACTAAAATGATCCAAGGGCTGGAGATTAAACATATGAAGAATGGCTGTAGGACTTGCGTTTGGCTAGTCTAAAGAAAAGAAGAAATAGGGGTGACATGATAGCAGTATTCCAGTATTTGAGAGGCTGCAACAAAGACGAGGGGGTCATGCTATTCTCCAAAGCACCAGAGGGCAGAACAAGAAACAATCATTGGAAACTTAACAAAGAGAGAAGCAAGCTAGAATTAAGGAGAAACTTCCTGACAGTGAGGACAATTAACCAGTGGAACAGCTTGCCTCCAGAAATCAGGGGCGCTGCATCACTGGAGATTTTTAAGAAGAGGCTAGACAATCACTTGTCTGAGATGGTATAGGTTCTCCTGCTTAAGTGGGGGGGGGTGGACTAGAAGACCTCCAAGGTCCCTTCCAGTTCTATTCTCTTCTATTCTGTTCTGTTCTGTCCTGTCCTGTCCTATCCTATCCTATCCTATCCTATCCTATCCTATCCTATCCTATTCTATTCTATTTCATACAGTCCAGAGCTTTCTTTTGCCAATTGGACCCGCAATGCTTGCTGATGTCATCGATCCATCTTGTTTTAGGTCTCTTTCATGGACAAGTGGGATCCACTCTATGATTGCCTTGGTCCACCTACCATCAGTTCTTCTAATTTAATTTAATATTAATTCAATTTAATATAGAATTTATTTAAATATTTAAATTTATCAGGGAAATGTTGGATGGGTTCTTTGCTTTGACTAAGTAAGCCATATTATTTTCATGATTGACTCAGCCTACCACCCTTTACATTGACTCAGTGAATAGTTTCTATGAAAATTGAAGACAATATTTTTCTTATTCACCAGAATAAGAAATGAAGGAGAAGATTATACTCTCAAGAGCCCAGTCTGCTGATATGAAACCTTGAAGGCATTGAAAGCAAACCTCCACCCACCCCCCTCCTTTTGGCACTTTCAGTGGAATAAAATAAATATTACACTACCTTAGTCAGCATTTCCACCTCTCTGATACTCTTCTGGTCAATGGTAACTTTAAAATCTTGGGATGTCAGCTTTTCTAGACTGCCAGATTTCACTCTCTTGAAAGATTTGTTGAGGAAAAGAACCCAGTTGACAATATTCAGGTCAGCTGTCAGATCTCCTTTCCCATCCAAATATACTCCTTCTATGGAGTTATTGTGAAACTGAGAAGTTTGAAGGAAGGAGTGAAGCTGGAAAGGAAAAGAAAAGAGGAGATTAGAAAGAACATCAAACACTATTTGAAAAGACCACATTGATTATGCTGGGAGGGATCTGAACATTTCTCTCTCTGTTTAAAAAAAAACAGATTTTATTTTGCATTTCCAACTTGCTTAGGAAAATATCAGCAAACATAGCAATAGTAACAACTGTAGATCAGAATAATAATTATAAAGAATTTTGAACAGCTGGTCATGTACCTGTATATCACTCTCTGTATATCACAGATGTACAAACAACTAGAAGCAAATAAAGTTATAACTGGTAGCCAGCATACCTTTGTTAAAAACAGATCATGCCAAATCAATATTATTTCATTCTTTGATAATGTGACCAAATTAGTAGACCAGCGAAATGCTGTGGACATAGTAGACTTAGATTTCAGTAAGGCATTTGACAAAGTAGACTACAATCTACTTCTTGGTAAGCTAGAAAAAGGTGGAACAGACAACATCACCACCAGATGGATTTGTAGCTGGCTGACAAACCGTACTCAACGAATAGCCCTCAATGGTACTACACCCACATGGAGAGAAGTAGGCAGTGGGGTACCACAAGGCTCTGTCTTAGGCCCAGTATCTCTTCAATATCTTCATCAATGACTTAGATGAGGGAATAGAAGGGGAACTCATCAAATTTGCAGATGACACCAAACTGGCAGGAATAGCCAACACCACAGAAGACAAGCTCAGGATTTAAAAAGATCTTGACAAAGTTTAACAATGGGCCCTATCCAACAAAATGAGTTTTAATGTGGAGAAAAGCAAGTTGTACATTCAGGTAGAAAAAACCCAAAGGCACAAATACAGAGTGGGTGAAACCTGGCTTAAAAACAGTAACTGAGAGAAGGACCTTGGAGTCCTAGTAGATGATCATTACTGCAACCAATTTTGGTCACCACACTACAGAAAAGATGTTGAGATCTTGGAAAAAGTTCAGAGAAAAGCAACTAAGATGATCCAAGTCCTGGAGACTAAACACATGAAGAACGGGTGTAGGACTTGAGTTTGGCTAGTCTAAAGAAAAGAAGAAATAGGGGTGATATGATAGCAGTAGTCCAGTATTTGGGAGGCTGCCACAAAGAAGAGGGGGTCAAGTTATCCTCCAAAGCACCAGAGGCCAGGACAAGAAACTAATCAAACAAAGAAGCAACCTGGAATTAAGGAGAAAGTTCATCACAGTGAATGGAATGGCTTGACAGCCACTTAAATAATAAATTTAATAAACCACCTAGTAGGGCTGTATTACTATTATCCTTCTCATCTTTCCTATTAACTATTTCCTTAGCTTCTTATGACTATAACTTTGTTGTTTCTATCTTATTTTTTATGTTGATTGCTTTTATTTAGTATCCTATTATGATTTATGTCACACTATCCTGTAACTGTCACTGAGTGTTTTATCTTATGATGTATGATGACTGTATTTTACGATTATGATAATGATTATTTATCACTTGTTGTTTGTATGTAAACTTTGAGCTTACACACCGGAGAAGGTTCCTTGTTTTTCCAGTCACACTTGGCCAATAAAGAATTCTATTCTATTCTGTTCTGTTCTGTTCTGTTCTATTCCATTCTACTCTACTCTACTGTACTCTACTCTACTCTACTCTACTCTACTCTACTCTACTATGTTCTGTTCTGTTCTGTTCCTTCCATTCTATTTTATTCTGGCATACCATGTCAGGCAAATTTACACATTCTAGACACAATGCAGTCCCAATAACCTACATTAATAGTTCATTCTGTTCAGCACTTGTGTGTCTATAGTTAGTGCATAGCAAGGCGTGAACTAGCTTACACCAGCTGACTAGTGACACTTGGGTTCATTGAAATATATGAACCTTATTTCCTTTTAAAAAAATAAAAACAGAAAATGTTGCAAAAACAAGGAACAAAAGAAGGGGAATGAAAAGGAAAGGAATGGAATTAGGTTAGATTTGAGTTCCAGAAATGATTTAATTTTTTCAGAAGAAGTAACCAAGGCATCAGCTTCCAAACTGATTCTAATTGGCAGTGGCAATATGTCACGATATGTCTGATGGAAAAGAAATACCTGCCAAGCCTTCAGTCTTGGAGCTTTCACCTTCACGCCCCTGTTCCTCAATGATCTCTTGGATGTGGACATGTAAGGTGAATTTAAGGCCCTTGCAACAGCTGAGATAGTGCTGTAAATGATATAGCTGTCCAGAGCCAGGCTCCGATCAATCTCCTCTTCCCTCAGAGCCACCAGTTCTTCTCTCTGTCTGCACCGTCTCCAGACTTTCACTGAAATGTCATCCTTGGGGGATGAACAAGTAAAGGTGTTCTTTACAAAAGTATGTAGGGATATATAAAAGAGGTCAAATGCATCATAGTTTGCCCATTTCCTTTTCTGTATCAGAAATGAAAAAATGGCACCAATGTATTTAAACGAAACAATGCTATACAAGAACTCCAGACTGAGATCCCATTGAGCTGTGGTGATCCAGACTTTTTCTACAATAGGTCCCTGAATATGTTGGAGTAGGTCTTGTACAAATTTGATTCCAATCTGGAATGAACTAGTCTCTGACCCATAAACACAGACGTTGATTTTTCTCCACTTGGAATTTACTTTGAATTCTGAAACCATGATATATGAGTTTAGTGGAAAACGTGGATATTCAATTGCACAAATGCCATTCCTTAACATCAAAGAAGACATTGTCCTCATGAACCTCTCCCCCTGGTCAGTTTCTGGAGCAATAAGACCAACCAAGGTCCACCTGAAATGGAGGAGCAGCTTGACCATTCCTGGATACTGGACTCCTTCAGCAGGGAGCATCGGGTAGAAGAAAGGAAACAGAGTTTTATTCCTAAGAATCTTGGAAGCAAAACTGTAACTGATCTGAAAAGAATGGAAGATGGCGGTAGTTTAAATTTAAGAAGCAAAATGCAACTGCTCTCATTTCCACAATCAAACTTTGCTTTTTATTTGCAGAAGACAACTTCTCCTTGAAAGCTACATGACTGAAAATTGTCTCCTCAAGAAAGAGACACACCTGTGGGATTTTGTAGGTGCCCAGCATAGTTGAAATCTGGATGGAGATGCCAGTCTCAGCCTCTTCCAGAACAGCCACTGTGTTTCTCTGCCTTCCACAACTGTAATTGGGGACATTGGCTTCTCCGTCTGAAAGGAGATCCAACAAAGCCTGTGAAGTCATTTCTATCTTGAAGAAGTTTTCATAGATATTATAACCCAAGGTGATATTAGGTAAGAGATGGCCCTTTTTGTTGAAGTCATCAATGGTAAAAACGAAGGGCAAAAATTTCCAGTAAAGTTTAGATGTTTTTCTGTAGATACAAACATATCAACAAGTATGTTTATTTATTTTCCACAATAATTCTTTTAACCAACTCAATGACAGTTCTTCAAAAAAAATTGCAATATGCCCAAATATTACCATAAAAAGAGAAATAAAACAATAGAAAAGTTTGGCTTGTTCACATTTTAAAAGGCATTCTCCCAGTTGGTTACACTAAGACAGCTTCTGTTTCATGCCTTAGACTTGAAACATTTTATCTTAGCTCTGCTGGACTCTTTCCTTTGTCTTAATTATGGTGGGCGACTTATCCAGACAGCTAAATATTAAACTATTTATTATTAGAGCTTGTTTATTCTAGATGTGCAAAGTAGAATCAGAAAGTAAGTTAGGAAAAGAAGCAGATCAAGGAAAAAGTTCCTTGTTTTCTCAGAAGGCTGGAACTGTAGACATTCATTGGAAGTGAAGAGACTCTAATGCAGTACAGGAAGATTGACTTACTTGGTGAATTTTGTTGAAGGACTTCTATCAAAGCTCAATGGTTCCCAACTTGCCTTCATTGCAGAGGCTATGCCACTAATGGAATAATCTCCTGGCTTGTAATGAATCTGTAGGTCTACTTCACCTTGTTCCAGAGTAAGGAGGCATTTGGCTTTGAGCATCCCACAGACTCGCTGTGGCCACAAAAGCAGCACAAATAGAAGCCTCAGCAACATGACTTGTGCTCCTGATTGAACCTCCTCTGTGTCATCTGCTTTTGAATGGAGAATTAAATGAAGAGATATAAGAAACCAAAACCTCTTCCAAGATACTAGTTTCAGGTCCAGACATGTCTAGTTGTGGGACAGAAACACAGCCACTGTTTAAAATTCACTTTCTGTCTTTAGAGACATTTAGGAATCTATAATTTCTGAATCAGACTCCACCCCGCATTGACTTTGATTCTGAAATTGAAATCAAAATATTTTCTGACATGTTTTCTGAAAGTTTTCAGAAACGTGTCTAGGGAGTTAACATAAAATGAGCAAATAAATGACTATGATTTGGATAATGGCAAGGAAGAGAAGCTTCACCTCAGTGAACACTGAATGTATCAAGAGCCAGGTCTCCAAAGGGGAACTTACAGATGCCACTCCAAACTTTGAAGGTGGGCCAGTGAGGGAGACTGGAGAATTTAGCCCCAAATCTTTGCAATATTTTTTTTTTTTTAGAAAATCCAGAATCAAGAGTAACTTTTAGAAAGACCATGAATAGTAGTGTACAGTATTTAAGATATATTTTGTTGACTTTTTTAGAGGAAAAACCTGATAGGTTTTTAGGTAGATTTCTGACCAGGAAAGTCACAATGAAACAAAGGACAGCCAGGAAGCCCATGTAGACAAGAGCAATGTAGAAGATAATAATAATAGTAGTAAAGTTGGAAGGGACCAAGTCCCTTTCCTGCTCAGGCAGGAAACCCTACACCATTTCGGACAAATGGCTGTCCAGTCTCTTCTTAAAAACTTCCAGTGTTGGAGCATTTACTGCTTCTGGAGGCAGGCTGTTTCACTGATTAATTGTTCTCACTGTCAGGAAGTTTCTCCTTAGTTCTAGGTTGCTTCTCTCCTTGATTAGTTTCCATCCTTTGCTTCTTGTCCTGCCTTCAGGTGCTTTGGAAAATAGCTTGATTCCCTCTTCTTTTTGGCAACCCCTGAGCTATTGGAATACTGCTATCATGTCCCCCCTTGTCCTTCTCTTCGTTAAACTAGACATACCCAATTCTAGCAACCGTTCCTTATATGTTTTAGCCTCCAGTCCCCTAATCATCTTTGTTGCTCTTCTCTGTAATCTTTCTAGAGTCTCAACATCTTTTTTACATCGTGGTGACCAAAACTGGATGCAGTATTCCAAGTGTGGCCTTACCAAGGCATTGAAGAGTGGTATTAATACTTCACGTGATCTTGATTCTATCCCTCTGTTAATGCAGCCTAGCACTGTGTTGGCTTTTTTGGCAGCTGCAGCACACTGCTGGCTCATATTTAGATGATTGTCCACTAGGACTCCGAGGTCCCTCTCACAGTTACTACTATAGAGCAAGGTACCCCCTATTCTATACCTATACATTTGGTTTTCTTGCCTAAATGTAGAACCTTACTTTTTCACCACTGAATTTCATTTTGTTAGATAGCGCCCAGTGTTCAAGTCTGTCCAGATCCTCCTGTATCCTAAGCCTGTCTTCTGGAGTGTTGGCTAGTCCTGCCAGCTTGGTGTCATCTGCAAATTTGATGAGTTCCCATCTATCCCCTTCATCATTGATGAAGATGTTGAAGAGCACTGGGCCCAGAACAGAGCCCTGGGGCACCCCACTACACACTTCCCTCCATATAGATGCAGTTCCATTGAGGACCACTCGTTGAGTACGGCCGGTCAGCCAGCTACGGATCCATCTGGTGGTGGTTCTGTCTACCCCACATTTTTCTATCTTGTCAAGTAGTAGGTTGTGATCTACTTTATCAAATGCCTTACTGAAGTCCAAGTAAATTATGTCCACAGCATTCCTCTGATCCACTAATTTTGTCACTTGGTCAAAGAATGCAATAAGATTTGTCTGGCATGATCTATTTTTGACAAACCCGTGTTGGCTTTTAGTAATGACTTTGTTTGCTTCTAGGTGTTCGTTGATTCGTTGTTTGATTATCTTTTCCAGGATCTTCCCAGGTATTGAGGTCAGGCTGATAGGTCTGTAATTTCCTGGATCCATTTTTTTTCTTTTTTTGAGGATGGGAACTACATCAGCTCTTTTCCAGTCCTCTGGTAGTTCCCCTGTGTTCCAGGATCATTGAAAAATATAGTTCAGTGGTTCCGATATCACATCTGCTAGTTCCTTGAGAACCTTGGGGTGTAATCCATATGGTCCTGGCAATTTGAACTCATCTAGGCTGGACAGGTGCTCCCTAACCATTTTCTTGCCTATCTTAACTTGTGTTTCTATTTTATTTTTTATGGCACTATTTTTGATAGGTTGGTCTGTTTTTTCCCTTTGTGTAAAGACAGATGCAAAAAACGAGTTAAATAGTTCTGCTTTCTCCCTGTTGCTTGTCACCTTCTCGCCACTTCTACCCACTAATGGACCAATCATTTCCTTCACTTTTTTCTTGTTTTTTACATGTTGAAAGAAGCATTTTTTGTTATTTTTGACTTTGGTCGCAAGCCTTACTTCATTTTGAGCCTTGGCTTTCTTCACTTCATCTTTGCAGGCTCAGGCTATTTGCTGATATTCTGACTTAGTTATGTTCCCCTCTTTCCACTTTCTATACTTGTCCTTTTTATCTTTCAATTTGTCATAGATTTCTTTATGCAGATATGCTGGTTTCTTTTGAGAGCTGTTGTTTTTCCTCTTTGTTGATATTGTGCTAGACTGTGCTTTTATTATCTCACTTTTCAAAATTTCCCAAGCATCTTGAATTGTTTTCCCCTGGAGGATTCTCATCCATGGAATCCTTCCCAAACTCTCTCTAAGTTTATTGAAATTAGCTCTCTTGAAGTCCAAGACTCTAGTTTGACTGTGTTCTATTAGTTGTGCTTCTATAATGTTGAATTCTAATATTGCATGATCACTTCCTCCCAGGGTTCCTATGGCTTCAACACCTTCTATCATTTCATCTCTGTTAGTGAGAATTAGATCCAGAATGGCTAATCTCCTAGTTCCCTTCTCTACTTTTTGGGAGACAAAGTTGTCTGCTAGGTTTGCCAGGAACCTGTTTCATCTTCCACTTGGTGCGGAGTTTGTCTCCCAGTTGATGTCAGGATAGTTAAAATCCCCCATTACTATTGTGATGTTCTTCCTACATACCTTAGTTAGCTGACTAGCAAAAAGGTCATCTATTTCCTCTGTTTGGTTGGGTGGTCTTTAGTATACACCTATGGCAATGTCATTTTTTTCTCCTTTTATATTGACCCAAATGCATTCAAGACAGTTTTTATCATTGTTGTGCTCTATTTCTGTAGAGATGTAGTTATTTCTTATACAGAGAGCAACTCCACCTCCTCTTTTATTTGGTCTGTTTCTTTTAAGTAATTTAAATCCCTCTAGCTGTGTGTTCCATGTATGGGTTTCATCCCACCATGTTTCCGTAATGGCAACAATATCGTATCTGCCCTCATTAACCTGAATTTCTAGTTCACCCTGTTTGCTGTTCATACTCTGTTCATTGGTGTATAAACATTTGAGTCCTTTGTGAGTGGCCCAGTGTTTCCTTTCTACATAACCTGTGCGGTGCCTGAGTTCCCCTATTGTCTTACCACCTACTTGGTTAGTGCACTTTGTGTGGCACTCGCTATTAGAGGCTTCATTTTGCTTGATAGCAAGGTTGGTATTCTTGTCCACACACACCTCTATGCTACATGCACTGATAGCCCTATAATTTTTAAATTGCCGGGGACAGGGTTGTTTCGTATCAATTAACTCCCTGTCCCCACTGTTTAGTTTAAATTTCCCTCCAGAAAATCTGTGAATTTATAGTCGAGTAACTCAGTCCCTTTTTTTGATGGATGCAAACCATCTCTTTTGAACATCTTTTGATTGGACCAGCTACCGACATCGTAACTAATATATCCAAAGCCTTCCCCTTTACACCACTCTTTTAGCCACATATTGAATTGTGCTATGCGCTGGCCTTTTCCATTTTGCTCCTTATACACTGGTAAAACCTCTGAGAAAGTAAGCCTACAGCCTATTCTGCTAAGTTCCTTCCCCAAGCTCTGGAAATCGTTCTGCACAGAGAGTACATCTTTTTGGGACAGATCGTTAGTGCCAAGATGTACAATAGCCTCCACATCACAGTCCTTGCTGCCATTCTTGATTATTTTAGAAATATGATTCTTGTCCCTACTGGCAGTAGCACCTGGAAGACACCTGACCTCTTTCGAAGCCTCTGTGTCCTCTTCTAAATTTACATCCCTTATAATTGAATCATCTACCAGAAAGTAACTTCTCTTTTGGGGTGCCTTTCTGTTCTTGCATGACTGATGTGCAATACCTGATTCACACTTCTCCCTGTCGAAATCTAATTCTTCATCTCAGACCACAATCCCTTGCTTATTTGAGTTATCTTCACAAATACTTTTACCTGTCTCCTTAATGTCCCTATTAAGGCCAGCAAAGACACTGTAACTGTTGTGCAGGGACATAGCAAAAGCTTGGTGTTTATGGTTCACAGCTCTCACCCTGCCAGAACCCACGGTTGTTCACACTGCCCTTCTCCTGCAGGATCTTTGTGGTAAAGGGGGCTGATAGCACGGAGGCTTACTAAAGTAGAGGGGTTGAACTGGACGCCTCATTTCTGCCAAAGAGCATGGATTACAAACCCTAGGTAAATGATCTGTCCTTGTAGACTAGTGATTTGTTTACAGCTAGGACAGTTTCCAAGTTTGAAAAGGGTACTGCGAAAGACAGCTGCAAAACAAGTGTTGCACTGAACTAAGCCAGACATTCTTAGATACAGGGGATCTCAGACACACTTGCCCTAAATATACTGCTGCTGTTCATGATTTTTAGTTATATAATTTTTAGTTATATAAAGTAGCGGGCTGCTACTTTCCTGGTGGATTCTCCCAAAACCTACAGCTCTGACAGCAGTTGATGCAATATAGCAAGTCCCAGCAGCTCCGGCAGGAATTGAAATGGAGTTTAAATACAGTATAATACACTATAAATATAATGGAGATCCAGTCAGGGCCTAGCTACTTTCCTGGTGGATTCTCCCAAAACTTACAGCTCTAGCAGCAATTGATAAGATAAGATAACCTTTATTGTCATTTTTTTACTGTGGGCACAATGGTACACATCAAAAATGAAATTTAGTTGCCCGCTCTCAAAGTGAAACACATACATGACACAAACCTAAACATACTATGAATAACATATGTATAGACCCACACCCCTACATATATGTAGCAAATAAATATTAAATACTGTCTATCTTGAATATATAACGGAAGGAGGAAGCTTGATAGCTCGCAAGGTTAATGCTGTATGGAATGAAACTATAGCTGAATATGGATGTTCTTCTACAGATACCACGAACCCTCCTCCCAAAAGGTAACATGGAAAACAGGTCATGAAGAGGATGTGTAGTGTCCCAGATAATCTTACGGACCCTGCTCAAGCAACACTTCTGTGCTATGTCCTGGATGGAAGGGAGGGAACTGCCAATGATCTTTTCGGCCATCCTCACCACTCTCTGCACTGCCTTCCTATCTGAAGCAATGATGCTTCCAAACCAGACTATGATGCTGTATGACAGGATGCTCTCGATCGTCTCCCTATAGAAAGTGGTCAGGACAGGAAAAGGAAGATGTGCTTTTTTCATACAATGCAAAAATGCAGGCGCTGCTGTGCCCACTTTATTTTATTTTATTTTATTTTTAAAATTTATAAGCCGCCCCACTCCCGGAGGACTCTGGGCGGCTAACAATAAAAACACCGTAAAACATAACAAAACAAACAGTATAAGAACAGTCATCCAGGGGTCAGATTTTATAAACCCCAGGCCTACCGGAAAAGCCAGTTTATCACTGTTGAGTGACCAAGTCAGCCTACTCGTTAGTTGCATACCCAGAAATTTGATGCTGGTAACCATCTCCACAGGTGAATCATTAATGCACAGAGAAGTGTGGCTGTCCTGCATGCAAACATGTGATTAGAGCCTTCATCATATTCTAGCATGATATATCCAGATTGTGAGTACATGTTTGACTCAGGGAATGGGGAGAAGTCCCTAACTAGATGTTGTAGAGGAGAACTTGGGGAACAGAACAAGAAAGAATGAAAGAATTGGTCATGCTCTTCCCTAGATATCCTTGGGGGGACCACATGGGAAATTGGGACTGTTATTAAGGGCTGATGTCTTCCCCACCACTGCTATTGGCCACTCCCACCACTGCCATCCCCACTACCACTGTCACCATGGGCTGGAGAAGGACAGCCAAAAGGATCAAATGTAGCCTGTGGACTATAAAAAGCCCAGGTCTGCATTAGTGGTTCAAGCAAAGGCCATGCTAAGCCTATCAAAACACCCTTTCATGGAAAATGTCAAGGTATATTACCCACCTTCCATCCACAGTGAAGATATTTCCTTCTGCAT
The DNA here is from genome assembly GCF_016545835.1 of Crotalus tigris. Taxonomy (NCBI): domain Eukaryota; kingdom Metazoa; phylum Chordata; class Lepidosauria; order Squamata; family Viperidae; genus Crotalus; species Crotalus tigris. The sequence continues at coordinate 81,844 of NW_024100064.1, forward strand.
AAAGAAGATAGCCACAGCAGCATATGGGCTTCCCCTCCTGAGCCGCCTTCCCAAATCCTGGACAACAGCTTTCCCCACACTGGGAAGGAGGCAGGGTCTGAGCAGATGGAGGAAAAATGAACTTATTGTCAGAAAATTCTATTTATTTATTTATTTTATATCCAGCCTTTATTATTTTTATAAATTCAAAGCAGTGTTCATATCAAATGCACCTACTTCCACCTGTTTTGCCAAAATAACAAGCCTGTGAGTTGGATTAGGCTGAGTGAGATTGACTGGCCCAATATCAAACAGCTGGATTTCATGGCTAAGTCCAGACATGAAACCACAATCTTCTAGTTTCTAACCTGGTGCCTTAACTACTACACCAAACTGTCTCTCTGTTAAATACAATTTAACATGCAATAATTTTATAATATTTAATTCTATTTGCAAAGTCTCTGGGCCTTCCTCTCCCCCTGGAAGAAATTTCAGTAAAGGAAGTATCTATTTTATCCTTCCATTCAATCATGTTCCATTCTTGGAGACTGCCTGGCAAACTCTCTGTAGTTTTCTTAGCAAGGTTTCTGAGAAGTTGTTTCCTGCTTTATAGAACTGAGAGAAAGAGACTGGTTGAAAATCAGCAACTTGGCGTTCTGCCCAAGTCTGGACTAGAATTTATGGTCTCCACATTTCTGGCATGATGCCTTAATCACTAGACCAATCTGGCTCTACAGCTCTTTATAGTGTCTGACAAATAAGCTGAGTCCCAACCAGGCATCATAGATGGATCAAGGAATCTGTATATATAGCCCTAGTTAAGATATTACCAGGACTTCCTCTGCAGGCTTCTCTTTGCTATCATGCTCAGATAACTGTCTTCATCTTCCTCACAAGTTTAGGTATAAGTTGGTCTCACCCTATAAACCAATCTGCTTTTCAATTTGGTTTGATTCAAATATAATGGTGGCAAAACTCTCTTACACTCACAGAAAGAAATCACCCATATTGCACACTTTTCTCTATTCTCAAATAGCAAACAAAAAAGGGGAGATAAAAACAGGATGTGTACTTCTGTAATAGTTAAATGGAATCTGAGAGAAACATTAAGCAAAATTTACTTTATATTTTATTTTGATAACAAATGTTCTTTTGTATTCAGGTCTGACCTTAGGAAAATAATGTAGCATTTGGGGAAGAAAAGGAATCCCAAGAGGCTAGCACTGGAAGCCAAAATGGAGAAGACCTGCACGGCCACCATATACATCCCCTTGGTGCTCAAGTAGGTGGGCACAAAGGACATCCAAACGCTACAGAAAACCAGCATGCTGACGGTGATCAGTTTGGCTTCATTGAAGGCTCCAGGGAGATTCCTAGCCAGGAAAGCCACTGTGAAGCAGATGACAGCCAGGAAGCCCATGTAGCCCAAGGCAATGTAAAACATGATGACACTACCTTCATTACATTGAAGAATAATCTCTCCAGACTGTGTGTGCATATCGGAGTCAGGGAATGGGGGAAAAGTCCCCAACCAGATGCTACAGAGGATAATTTGAACACCAGAGCAAGAAAGGATGATAGAATTGGCCAGGCTTTTCCATAGCCATCTCTGTACTTTATTCCCTGGTTTTGTGGCCAAGAACGCTAACACCACCATGAAAGTTTTGGCCAGGACAGTAGAAATGGCAAATGAGAAAATGATGCTGAAGGCTGTTTGTCGGAGAAGGCAAGTGATTCTTAGTGGCTGGCCAATGAATAGGAAGGAAGTCAAGAAGGAGAGCAGGAGGGAGATGAGGAGGATGTAGGAGAGATCCCGATTGTTGGCTTTGACTATGGGAGTTTCTTGGAATTTAATGAAGAGTCCTGAGACAAACCCTGTTACTAAAGACAGGAATAAGGCAAGGGAAGCTAGGATGATCCCCAAATTTTCTTGATAGGATAAGAAAGTTTCAGCCTTCGGTATACAGTCATCACGGTTGATGTTAGGATGCTGGTCTGCTGAACATTTGATGCATTTTTCAGCATCTAAAAAGAGCAAGATTAACATAAGCATAATCCTTGTTGGTCTATAAGATGTCTGATTATAGTCAAACTAGTGATGGTCTGGAACTTTTCTGGAGAAAGGTACCATGAAGCAATGACTAGGAATTTTAATCAAAGGGAGAGTTCTAAAGGAAAATGTGAATTTCTGCAACAAATTCACTGGACAGCTTTATAGGTTGCATTATATGCATCCCTGAATCCAGAAACCATGTTTTAGAGATGAAATCCAAATGACTCTGCAGCTCCCCCTTTAATGACCAATGGAGAGATAGTCTTTGTAACTCCCTATTCTGGATTAGTTCAAGCAGAGGAAGGAGTAGAAGGTTGGATTGAAGGACTCAGTGGCTCCCTCTACATAGTTCTGAGTCTTGACAGAAGAAAGATGTACACTAGCTGCTGGTCTTCATATATAAACTGGCTTTTAGGGAAAGTCATTTGCAATATCAATGCCTCCTCTCAATCTGGACCAAGAATGAGGTCTCTTTCTGGACAGACATTTCCAAAAAGGATTTCCCAGTTTGTAATCTTCCCATCCATGCCATGAAAACAAGCACCAAGTGTTTTCATTTCCTTGGGTATCTCTATTTTATTTATTGTATGGTACATTCACACCATATTTCAGTAAAAAGGATCACACAAATAAAAAGAAAAACATAGGATATAAAATCTGTAATCTTAGCAGGAAAATAACAAATGTATATCAAAGTGGCAAATCTATTTTTTTTTACTTCATTTCTCACAGATCAGCATTATAGATTGTTTTGCACTCTATCATTGTGTGCTAGATAGGTTTTTTTGGCCTCACAATCACAATTCGGTGATATTTTGCCCCACTTACAGAGGGCATCTGCACATCTACTATGACCAGAGCAAATTCAGTTCAATGTTGTCCATATCTCACAGTGCTGGTCAAATAGAGATATTTTTTCCAAAATGCAGGGATAGCTTCAACATGTGGGGGACCATTTTCTGTCCAGAGTTGTTTCCACATGTTGTGAATGTCTAAATAATCTTTAACAATTGCTTTATCAGTTAATATGGCTGGATGCCTAGATCTCACTGTCAATTCTACAAAGAAACTGGCTGCAGCCATTTCCTTTATTCAAAGTTTCCACAGAATTGGGAGGTGGATAGAGGATTTCTACTAGTCTGAACATTTTATTGCCCCATGGGAACCAAGGTCATTTCTGTCAGTTAGATAGAAGCTGGATCATTTAGTTAGAAAACCCGCCAAACTCTTCTATTGGGGAACGTAGCTAATTGCATAGCTTTGGGATGGGAAGTTTAACTTTGTAATAGTGTTGCTTTCTGAAGGGAACTTAAGATTTGGTTTTACTTTTGACTCAGACTTCTGATTTCTTTGGTCTTGCTTATCAGAACCTTGACACTCAGACTGTTTAACTCCAAATGAATTTGGGCATCTCTTTTGAGGATGTATGAAATAAGCCAGCCTCAGTTTTACAGTTCTTTTTGTGATTCCAACTGTTTTATTAAAAATGTCAAGATCTGCACTATCCCTGTTCTCTGGTGTCACCCACCTTCCATGGTGGAGATGGTTCCTTCTGCACAAGGAAGACAGTCATAGCAACAGATGAGCTGCTCTTTCTGAACCACCTTCATGAATCCAGGATGGCAGCTTTCCACACACCTGGAAGGAGGCAGGGGCTGAAGAGAGGGAGGACAAATGTCTAGAAAATGAACTTGTTTTTAGAAAAATGGCAAAAGAAGAAGGATTTTGTGAATTCCATTTCAGGATTTAGCTTTGAGTGATAAGAAACCAATAAAAAATTTGAGGTTCATCAAGCAGATTGAACTGCTTATCACTTATCTCTTTCTGTTTTAGCTTATGTTTAATACACAGGATGAAAGGTTTAGACTTTCATTTTAAATTTAGATATTAAATGTATTGGTAATTTAATTATAATTTTAGCCATTCTCTAACCACTGCAGGATGAAGGCCTCTTCCGTGTATTTCCAACTCACACAGGGCGAACTAGAAGCAATAGTACACAAGGGAGAGTATGACATAGTTGGCATTACAGAAACATGGTGGGGTGAAACCCATGAATGGAATGGACTGATGGATGGGTACAAATTGTTCAAAAGAAACAGAAGTACAAAAAGAGGAGAGGGAGTTGAACTATATATAAGAGAGCACTATGAATCCACAGAAATGCACATGATCAAAGATAAAATCTCTCCAGAATGCATATAGGTCAACACAAAAGAGAAAAAAACTGACATTACCATAAGTGTACATTACAGAACACCCAACCAATCAGAAGAAATAGATGAACTCTTTGCCAACCAGTTAACAAATGTATATAGGAAGCATACCACAATGGTAATGGGTGACTTCAACTATCCAGATATCAACCCGGAGGCAAACTCTGCAGCACTGGGAGATCAAACAAATTCCTCACCAACCTAGCTGACAACTTTGTCATCCAAAAGGTGGAGGAGGGGATTAGACGTAAAGCCACACTGGACTTAATTCTTACTAATAGAGGAGAAGTGATAGAGTGAGTTGAAGTTACTAGAACCTAGTAACAGAAAACAATCCAACCAGGGTCTTAAACTTCAAAAGAGCTGACTTTAACAAACTCAGACAGAACCTAGGAAAGATCCTATGGATGAAAATCATAAGGGGGAAAACAACCCAGGAAGCATGGGAAATCCTGAAAAATGTGATCATAAAAGCCCAGTCCACCATAATACCACAGAAAAAGAAAAACAACAAATTCAAAAAGAAACCAGCATGGCTGCACAAAGATCTCTCTGACAAACTGAAAGACAAAAAGGACAAGTACAAAAAATGGAAAGAGGGGCACATAACTAAGGCTGATTATCAGCAGACAGCCAGAACATGCAAAGATGAAGTCAGGAAAGTAAAGGCTCAGAACGAACAAAAACTTGCAACAGAAATCAAGGATAATACAAGAAAAGTTTCTTTCAATATACTAACAACAAGAAAAAAGTCAAGGAAACTGTAGGCCCACTACACAGAAAAGATGGCAAGGAAATAACAGGCAACAGGGAGAAAGCAGAACTACTTAACTCATACTTTGCATCAGTCTCCACACAAAAAAGAAACCATAGACCAATATACCCCCAAAAAAAACCATTGAAAAAGACAAACTAGAAACAAAAATTAAAATAACCAAGAAAATGGTAAGAGAACACCTTTCTGACCTCCACGAATATAAATCACCAGAACCCGACAGATTACATTCCAGAGTTCTGAAGGAGCAGGCAAATGTTATCGCAGAACCATTGCATCATATCTTTCAAAAATCCTGGAGCACCAGGGAAGTACCTGAGGATTGGAAAAGGGCCAATGTGGTTCCCATCTTCAAGAAAAAGGGGAAAAAACAGACCCAAGAAACTACAGACCAATCAGTTTAACATCAATACCTGGGAAGATCCTGAAAAAGATAATCAAAAAACAAATCTGCGAACAAGTAGAAGCAAATAAAGTTATAACTGGTAGCCAGCATACCTTTGTTAAGAACAGATCATGCCAAATCAATCTTATTTCATTCTTTGATAAAGTGACCAAATTAGACATAGTATATTTAGATTTCAGTAAGGCATTCGCCAAAAGTAGACTACAATGTACTGCTTCGTAAGCTAGAAAAAGGTGGAATAGACAACTCAACGAGTAGCCCTCAATGGTACTACATCAACATGGAGAGAAGTAAGCAGTGGGGTACCACAAGGTTCTGTTTTAGGCCCAGTATCTCTTTAATATCTTTATCAATGACTTAGATGAGAGAATAGAAGGGGAACTCATCAAATTTTCAGATTACACCAAATTGGCAGGAATAGCCAACACCCCAGAAGACAAACTCAGGATTCAAAAAGATCTTGACAAACTTGAACCATGGGCCCTATCCAACAAAATGAGTTTTAATGTGGAGAAAAGCAAAATTTCACATTTAGGCAGGAAAAATCAAAGATATAAGTACAGATTAGGTGAGACCTGGCTCAAAAACAGTAACTGTGAGAGGGACCTTGGAGTCCTAGTGGATGGTCACTTGACTATGAGCCAGCAATGTGCAGCAGCAGCCAAAACAGCTAATACAATCCTGGGCTTTATAAACAGAGGCATAGAATCAAGATCACGTGAAGTATTAGTATCGCATTACAAAACCCTAGTGAGACCACACCTGGAATACTGCAACCAATTTTGGTCACCTCACTACAAAAAAAGATGTTGAGACCTTGGAAAAAGTTCAGAGAAGAGCAACTAAGATGATCCAAGGCCTGGAGACTAAACATATGAAGAATGGCTGTAGGACTTGGGTTTGGCTAGTCTAAAGAAAAGAAGAAATAGGGGTGATATGATAGCAGTATTCCAGTATTTGAGAAGCTGCCACAAAGACGAGGAGGTCATGCTATTCTCCAAAGCACCAGAGGGCAGGACAAGAAACAATGTTTGGAAACTGAACAAAGAGAGAAGAATTAAGGAGAAACTTCCTGAGAGTGAGGACAATTAACCAGTGGAACAGCTTCTCTCCAGAAATCATGGGTGCTGTATCACTGGAGATTTTAAGAAGAGGCTAGATAGTCACTTGTCTGAGATGGTATAGGTTCTCCTGCTTAAGTGGGGGGCTGGACTAGAAGATCCCCAAAATCCCTTCCAGATCTATTCTATTCTATTCTATTCTATTCTATTCTATTCTATTCTATTCTATTCTATTCTATTCTATTCTATTCTATTCTATTCAGTCCAGAGCTTTCTTTTGCCAATTGGACCCACAATGCTTGTTGGTGTCATCGATCCATCTTGTTTTAGCTCTCTTTCATGGACGCTATTTAACAAGTGGGATCCATTCTATGACTGCCTTGGTCCACCTGCCATCAGTTCTTCTAATTTAATTTAATATTAATTCAATTTAATATAGAATTTATTTAAATATTTAAATTTATCAGGGAAATGTTGGATGGGTTCTTTGCTTTGACTAAGTAAGCCATATTATTTTCATGATTGACTCAGCCTACCTCCCTTTACATTGACTCAGTGAATAGTTTCTATGAAAATTCAAGACAATATTTTTCTTATTCACCAGAATAAGAAATGAAGGAGAAGTTTATACTCACAAGAGCCCAGTCTGCTGATATGAAACCTTGAAGGCATTGAAAGTAATCCTCCACCCACCCCCCTCCTTTTGGCACTTTCAGTGGAATAAAATAAATATTACTCTACCTTAGTCAGCATTTCCACCTCTCTGATACTCTTCTGGTCAATGGTAACTTTAAAATCTTGGGATGTCAGCTTTTCTAGACTGCCAGATTTCACTCTCTTGAAAGATTTGTTGAGGAAAAGAACCCAGTTGACAATATTCAGGTCAGCTGTCAGATCTCCTTTCCCATCCAAATATACTCCTTCTATGGAGTTATTGTGAAACTGAGAAGTTTGAAGGAAGGAGTGAAGCTGGAAAGGAAAAGAAAAGAGGAGTTTAGAAAGAACATCAAACATTATTTGAAAAGACCACATGGATTATGCTGGGAGGGATCTGAACATTTCTCTCTGTGTTTAAAAAAACAGATTTTATTTTGCATTTCCAACTTGCTTAGGAAAATATCAGCAAACATAGCAATAGTAACAACTGTAGATCAGAACAATAATTATAAAGAATTTTGAACAGCTGGTCATGTACCTGTATATCACTCTCTGTATATTACAGATGTACAAACTAGAAGCAAATAAAGTTATAACTGGTAGCCAGCATACCTTTGTTAAAAACAGTTCATGCCAAATCAATGTTATTTCATTCTTTGATAATGTGACCAAATTAGCAAACCAGCGAAATACTGTGGACATAGTAGACTTAGATTTCAGTAAGGCATTTGACAAAGTAGATTACAATCTACTGCTTGGTAATCTAGAAAAAGGTGGAACAGACATCACCACCAGATGGATTTGTATCTGGCTGACAATCCGTACTCAACGAATAGCCCTCAATGGTATTTCATCCACATGGAGAGAAGTAAGCAGTGGGGTACCACAAGGCTCTGTCTTAGGCCCAGTATCTCTTCAATATCTTCATCAATGACTTAGATGAGGGAATAGAAGGGGAACTCATCAAATTTGCAGAAGACACCAAACTGGCAGGAATAGCCAACACCCCAGAAGACAAGCTCAGGATTCAAAAAGATCTTGACAAACTTGAACAATGGGCCCTATCCAACAAAATGAGTTTTAATGTGGAGAAAAGCAAAGTTGTATATTCAGATAGAAAAAAACCAAAGGCACAAATACAGAGCGGGTGAAACCTGGCTTAAAAACAGTAACTGAGAGAGGGACCTTGGAGTCCTAGTAGACGACCATTACTGCAACCAATTTCGGTCACCACACTACAAAAAAGATGTTGAGACCTTGGAAAAAGTTCAGAGAAAAGCAACTAAGATGATCCAAGGCCTGGAGACTAATCACATGAAGAATGGGTGTAGGACTTGGGTTTGGCTAGTCTAAAGAAAGGAAGAAATAGGGGTGACGTGATAGCAGTATTTGAGAGCTGCCACAAAGAAGAGGGGGTCAAATTATCCTCCAAAGCACCAGAGGCCAGGACAAGAAAAAATGGTTGGAAACTAATCAAACAGAGAAGCAACCTGGAATTAAGGAGAAAGTTCCTCACAGGGAGGACAATTGACCAGTGGAATGGCTTGCCTTCAGAAATTGTGGGCACTCCATCACTGGAGGCTTTTAAGAAGAGACTGGTCACTTGTCAGAGATGGCATAGGTTCTTCAGCTTGAGCAGGGGGCTGGACTAGAAGACCTCCAAGGTCCCTTCCAGCTCTATCGTATTGTATTGTATTGTATTGTATTGTATTGTATTCTATTCTATTCTATTCTATTCTATTCTATTCTATTCTATTCTATTCTATTCTATTCTATTCTATCAATGCAATTCAACTCCTCTAAAGGCAAACAACTTTTTTTTCCTCATGGATGTTTTGTTAACCAATATAAACAAACACCATCCTTTTACATTTTCCTTTCACTCTTTGTTGTAACAAACAGTACCCAAGAGTTACCCAATTGATATAAGAAGCTCCATGCTTCTTATTTTCCTGTGTTGTTCTCCTGGATGACTTAGTGACTTAGCACAGGAAGTATCACTGATGCTACAAAAATACTGATTTACAACATCTCTCTTTTTCTTAACAGTCATTCCTTTATTTCATTGAGTGGATTACTTGGTTGTGTCTCTCAGTCTAATGCGTAACCTCAAATTGGCTCCTTATAAGCACAACCTTAACACTCTGCTCAAGTCAAGATATTAATGCTAATATTAGAGAAAAAGTCTCTTCTATGGTCATGCCAACACCCTAAAATATAAAAGTATGTTATGCATATTTTGTATTGTGTAGGAATGTTGCTTTTGGGGAATTTCTCTCCCTGTTTGATTTCATAGGAAGACTATTTTTATGGGGACCCAAGTCATAGTTTTTTATCTTCTTTTCTTTTTTCTACAAGGGAATAATGTATCAAGTGAATTAAGTCATCAAACTGTCCTTATTTCTCTGATTGCCTTACCTTTTTCCTGTGCAATTGAGAAAACAGATTAAATTCTCATAGACAATGAAGACATTTCTTTTTTAAACATTCTTTAAACTGTATTGCCTCCAAAATGCCAGCTACTCACTATTTGATCACTAGGTTTATTGTTAGCATCCAATTTAAATTAGCAAACAAGCTTCAACCTACTTACATCCCCAGTTAGGAAAAGGTTGGCCATGTGCTGCTACTGGTAGTTGTAAAAACTCGGTCTCTCCCACTCTACTGAGATATGAGAATTTTGGCAAAACAATAAAGTGTGTAGTAACCAAGAAATGGAGAGAGGCCCTGGGCAAAGGGAGGCCTTGAGCAGATGGGTAGATCATTAGGGGAGTAAAGGTGGGATTAGTGGACTTAGACTTCCACATTGTATCAGAAGGGGAAGAATGGAGTTCTCTGGGCACAGTAGTATTTTTGCTTGCAAAGAAAAAGGTCAAAGAAGGTGACATGTACACAGTATAATATCTTGCCAAGAAAAAAGTTATTGGAAGATATTTGAACGAACGAGGTAAAGGAATGGGTGAACACTTATTTATTTATTCAGCTTATTTAATTTGCTAAATAATAAATTTAATAAATTTATTTAAATACACTTAAATACAAATAATTTTATTTCTTTATTTATTTAGCTGTCAAACTACCTGGTAGGGCTGTGTTACTATTATACTTTTCATCTTTCCTATTAATTATTTCCTTAGCTTCTTATGATTATAACTTTGTTGTTTCTATCTTATTATTTATGTTGATTGCTTATATTTAGTATCCTATTATGATTTATGTCACAGTATCCTGTAACTGTCACTGAGTGTTTTATCTTATGATGTATGATGACTGTATTTTACGATTATGATAATGATTATTTATCACTTGTTGTTTGTATGTAAACAAGTTCCTTGTTTTTCCAATCACACTTGGCCAATAAAGAATTCTATTCTATTCTGTTCTGTTCTGTTATGTTCTATTCCATTCTACTCTACTCTACTGTACTCTACTGTACTCTACTCAACTCTACTCTACTCTACTCTACTCAACTCTACTCTACTCTACTCTATTCTATTCTACTCTACTCAACTCTACTCTACTCTCTTCTGTTCTGTTCTATTCAAAAGAAGGGGAATGAAAAGGAAAGGAATGGAATTAGGTTAGATCTTATTTCCAGAAATGATTTAATTTTTCAGAAGTAACCAAGTCATCAGCTTCCAAACTGATTCTAGTTGGCAGTGCCAATATGTACCGATATGTCTGATGGAAATGAAATACCTGCCAAGCCTTCAGTCTTGGAGCTTCAACCTTCACGCCCCTGTTCCTCACTGATCTCTTGGATGTGGACATGTAAGGTGAATTTAAGGCCCTTGCAATAGCTGAGATAGTGCTGTAAATGATATAGCTGTCCAGAGCCAGGCTCCGATCAATCTCCTCTTCCCTCAGAGCCACCAGTTCTTCTCTCTGTCTGCATCGTCTCCAGACTTTCACTGAAATGTCATCCTTGGGGGATGAACAAGTAAAGGTGTTCTTTACAAAAGTATGTAGAGATATATAAAAGAGGTCAAATGCATCATAGTTTGCCCATTTCCTTTTCTGTATCAGAAATGAAAAAATGGCACCAATATATTTAAACGAAACAATACTATAAAAAAACTCCAGACTGAGATCCCATTGAGCTGTGGTGATCCAGACTTTTCCTACAATAGGTCCCTGAATATGTTGGAGTAGTACTTGTACAAACTTGATTCCAATCTGGAATGAACTAGTCTCTGAACCGTAAACACAGACATTGATTTTTCTCCACTTGGAATTTACTTTCAATTTTGAAACTATGAGATCTGAGTTTAGTGGAAAGCGTGGATATTCAATTGCACAAATGCCATTCCTTAACATCAAAGAAGACATTGTCCTCATGAATCTCTCCCCCTGGTCAGTTTCTGGAGCAATAAGACCAACCAAGGTCCACCTGAAATGGAGGAGAAGCTTGACCATTCCTGGATACTGGACTCCTTCAGCAGGGAGCATCGGGTAGAAGAAAGGAAACAGAGTTTTATTCCTAAGAATCTTGGAAGCAAAACTGTAACTGATCTGAAAAGAATGGAAGATGGCGGTAGTTTAAATTTAAGAAGCAAAATGCAACTGCTCTCATTTCCACAATCAAACTTTGCTTTTTATTTGCAGAAGACAACATCTCCTTGAAAGTTACATGACTGAAAATTGTCTCCTCGGGAAAGGGACTACCTGTGGGATTTTGTAGGTGCCCAGCATAGTTGAAATCTGGATGGAGATGCCAGTCTCAGCCTCTTCCAGAACAGCCACTGTGTTTCTCTGCCTTCCACAACTGTAATTGGGGACATTGGCTTCTCCGTCTGAAATCAGGTCTAGCAAAGGATCAGAAGTCATTTCTGCCTTGAAGAAATTTTCATAGATATTATAACCCAAGGTGATATTAGGTAAGAGATGGCCCTTTTTATTGAAGTCATCAATGGTAAAAACGAAGGGCAAAAATTTCCAGTAAAGTTTAGATGTTTTTCTGTAGGTACAAACATATCAATAACTATATTTATTTATTTTCCACAATAATTCTTTTAACCAACTCAATGACAGTTCTTCAAAAAAAAATGCAATATGCCCAAATATTACCATAAAAAGAGAAATAAAACAACAGAAAAGTTCGGCTTGTTCACATTTTAAAAGACATTCTTCCAGTTGGTTACACTAAGACAGCTTCTTTTTCATGCCTTAGACTTGAAACATTTTATCTTAGCTCTACTGGACTCTTTCCTTTGTCTTAATTATGGTGGGCAACTTATCCAGACAGCTAAATATTAAACTATTTATTATTAGAGCTTGTTTATTCTAGATATGCAATAGGGACCCCAAAGAAGAATCAGAAAGTAAGTTAGGACAAGAAGCAGATCAAGGGAAAAGTTCCTTGTTTTCTCAGAAGGCTGGAACTGTAGACATTCATTGGAAGTGAAGTGACTCTAATGCAGTACAGGAAGATTGACTTACTTGGTGAAATTTGTTGAAGGACTTCTATCAAAGCTCAATGGTTCCCACCTTGCCTTCATTGCAGAGGCTATGCCACTAATGGAATAATCTCCTGGCTTGTAATGAATCTGTGGGTCTACTTCACCTTGTTCCAAAGTAAGGAGGCATTTGGCTTTGAGCATCCCACAGACTCGCTGTGGCCACAAAAGCAGCACAAATAGAAGCCTCAGCAACATGACTTGTGCTCCTGATTGAACCTCCTCTGTGTCATCTGCTTTTGAATGAAGAATTAGATGAAGCTCTTCCAAGATAGTAGTTTCAGGTCCAGACATGTCTAGTTGTGGGACAGAAACACAGCCACTGTTTAAAATTCACTTTCTGTCTCTAGAGACATTTATGAATCCATAATTTCTGAATCAGACTCCACCCCGCATGGACTTTGACTCTGATATTGAAATCAAAACATTTTCTGACATGTTTTCTGAAAGTTTTCAGAAACGTGTCTAGAGAGTTAACATAAAATGAGCAAATAAATGACTATGATTTGGATAATGACAAGGAAAAGAACCATCACCTCACTGAACACTGAATGTATCAAGAGGCAGGTCTCCAAAGGGGAACTTACAGATGCCACTCCAAACTTTGAAGGTGGGCCAGTGAGGGAGACTGGAGAATTTAGCTCCAAATCTTTGCAATATTTTTTTTAAAAAAAATCCAGAATCAAAAGTAACTTTTAGAAATATCATGAATAGTAGTGTACAGTATTTAAGATATATTTTGCTGACTTTTTTCGAGGAAAAACCTGATAGGTTTTTAGGTAGGTTTCTGACCAGGAAAGTCACAATGAAGCAAAGGAGAGCCAGGAAGCCCATGTAGACAAGAGCAATGTAGAAGAAACGATAAGATAACCTTTATTGTCATTTTTTTTACTATGGGCACAATGGTACACATCAAAAATGAAATTTAGTTGCCCGCTCTCAAAGTGAAACACACACATGACACAAACCTAAACATACTATGAACAACATATGTATAGACCCACACCCCTACATATACGTAGCAAATAAATATTAAATACTGTCCACCTTGAATATATAACGAAAGGAGGAAGCTTGATCGCTCGCAAGGTTAATGCTGTATAGAATGAAACTATAGCTGAATATAGATGTTCTGCTATGGATACCACGAAGCCTCCTCCCAGAAGGTAACATGGAAAACAGGTCATGAAGAGGATGTATAGTGTCCCAGATAATCTTACGGACCCTGCTCAAGCAATGCTTCTGTGCTATGTACTGGATGGGAGGGAGGGAACTGCCAATGATCTTTTCAGCCATCCTCACCACTTTCTGCACTGCCTTCCTACCTGAAGCAATGATGCTTCCAAACCAGACTATGATGCTGTACGACAGGATACTCTCGATCTTCTCCCTGTAGAAAGTGGTCAGGACCGGGAAAGGAAGATGTGCTTTTTTCATGCAACGCAGAAAATGCAGGCGCTGCTGTGCCCGCTTCACCAGTTTCTCACTGTTGAGTGACCAAGTCAGTCAGAAATTTGATGCTGGTAACCATCTCCACAGGTGAATCATTAATGCACAGAGAAGTGTGGCTGTGCCTGCATGCGAACATGCGATTAGAGCCTTCATCATATTCTAGCATGATACGTCCAGATTGTGAGTATATGCCTGACTCAGGGAATGGGGAGAAGTCCCTAACTAGATGTTGTAGAGGAGAACTTGGGCAACAGAACAAGAAAGAATGACAGCATTGGCCATGCTCTTCGCTAGCTATCCTTGTATTTTATTCCCTGGATTTTTGGTCAACAATGCTAAAACACCATAACTGTTATACCTAGGGCAGTAGTAATAGCTACTGAGAAGATGTTGGTGAATATTGTTTGTTTCAGAAGGCACATGGCTTTCCATTGTGGTCCAATAAGTAGGAATGAGGTCAAGAAGGAAAGTAGAAGAGTTATTAGGAGGATATATGTTTTAAGGCAAACAAGATCAGCCTTTTATTAATGCATTAATGCAGAGGTGGGAAATTTATTTTCTGACGGGACCACATGGGAAAGTGGGACTGTTATTGAGGGCTGATGCCTTCCCCACCACTGCTATTGGCCACTCCCACCACTGCCATCCCCACTCCCACTGCCACCATGGATTGGAGCAGGACAGCCAAAAGGATCAGATGTAGCCTGTGGACTATAAAATGCCCAGATCTGCATTAGTGGTTCAAGCAAAGGCCATGCTAAGCCTATCAAAACACCCTTTCACAGAAAATGTCAAGGTATATTACCCACCCTCCATCCACAGTGAAGATATTTCCTTCTGCATAAAGAAGATAGCCACAGCAGTACATGAGCTTCCCCTCCTGAGCCACCTTCCCAAATCCTGGACAACAGCTTTCCACACACTGGGAAGGAGGCCGGGTCTGAGCAGATGGAGGAAAAATGAACTTATTGTCAGAAAATTCTATTTATTTATTTTATATCCAGTTATTTATTTTATTTTATTATTTGTATAAATTCAAAGCAGTGATCATATCAAATGCACCTACTTCCACCTGTTTTGCCCAAAATAACAAGCCTGTGAGCTGGATTAGGCTGAGTGAGATTGACTGGCCCAATATCAAACAGCTGGATTTCATGGCTAAGTCCAGACGTGAAACCACAATCTTCTGGTTTCTAACCTGGTGCCTTAACTACTACACCAAACTGGCTCTCTGTTAAATACAATTTAACATGCAATAATTTTATAATATTTAATTCTATTTGCAAAATCTCTGGGCGTTCCTTTCCCCTGGAAGAAATTTCAGTAAAGGAAGTATCTATTTTATCCTTCCATTCAATCATGTTCCATTCTTGGAGACTGCCTGGAAAACTCTCTGTAGTTTTCTTAGCAAGGTTTCTCAGAAGTTGTTTCCCGTTTCCTGCTTTATAGAACGGAGAGAAAGGGACTGGTTGAAAATCAGCAACTTGGCTTTCTGCCCAAGTCTGGACTAGAATTCATGGTCTCCACATTTCTGGCATCATGCCTTAATCACTAGACCAATCTGGCTCTACAGCTCTTTATAGTGTCTGACAAATAAGCTGAGTCCCAACCAGGCATCATAGATGGATCAAGGAATCTGTATATATAGCCCTAGTTAAGATATTACCAGGACTTCCTCTGCAGGCTTCTCTTTGCTATCATGCTCAGATAACTGTCTTAATCTTCCTCACAAGTTTAGGTATAAGTTTGTCTCACTCTATAAACCAATTTGCTTTTCAATGTCATTTGGCTTGATTCAAATATAATGGTGGCAAAATTTTCTTACACTCACAGAAAGAAATCACCCATATTGCACACTTTTCTCTATTCTCAAATAACAAACAAAAAATGGAGTTCAAAACAGGATGTGTACTTCTATAATAGTTAAATGGAATCTGAGAGAAACATTAAGCAAAATTTACTTTATATTTTATTTTGATAACAAATGTTCTTTTGTATTCAGGTCTGACCTTAGGAAAATAATGTAACATTTGGGGAAGAAAAGGAATCCCAAGAGGCTAGCACTGGAAGCCAAAATGGAGAAGACCTGCACGGCCACCATATACATCCCCTTGGTGCTCAAGTAGGTGGGCATAAAGGACATCCAAACGCTACAGAAAACCAGCATGCTGAAGGTGATCAGTTTGGCTTCATTGAAGGCTCCAGGGAGATTCCTAGCTAGGAAAGCCACTGTGAAGCAGATGACAGCCAGGAAGCCCATGTAGCCCAAGGCAATGTAAAACATGATGACACTACCTTCATTACATTGAAGAATAATCTCTCCAGACTGTGTATGCATATCAGAGTCAGGGAATGGGGGAAAAGTCCCCAACCAGATGCTACAGAGGATAATTTGAACACCAGAGCAAGAAAGGATGATAGAATTGGCCTGGCCATCTCTGTACTTTATTCCCTGGTTTTGTGGCCAAGAACGCTAACACCACCATGAAAGTTTTGGCCAGGACAGTAGAAATGGCAACTGAGAAAATGATGCTAAAGGCTGTTTGTCGGAGAAGGCAAGTGATTCTTAGTGGCTGGCCAATGAATAGGAAGGAAGTCAAGAAGGAGAGCAGGAGGGAGATGAGGAGGATGTAGGAGAGATCCCGATTGTTGGCTTTGACTATGGGAGTTTCTTGGAATTTAATGAAGATTCCTGAGACAAAGCCTGTTACTAAAGACAGGAATAAGGCAAGGGAAGCAAGGATGATCCCCAAATTTTCTTGATAGGATAAGAAAGTTTCATCCTTCGGTATACAGTCATCACGGTTGATGTTAGGATGCTGGTAGGCTGAACATTTGATGCATTTTTCAGCATCTGAAAAGAGCAAGATTAACATAAGCATAATCTTTTTTGGCCTATAAAAAGTCTGATTATAGTCAAACTAGTGATGGTCTGGAACTTTTCTGGAGAAAGGTACCATGAAGCAATGACTAGGAATTTTAATCAAAGGGAGAGTTCTAAAGGAAAATGTGAATTTCTGCAACAAATTCACTGGACAGCTTTATAGGTTGCATTATATGCATCCCTGAATCCAGAAACCATGTTTTAGGGATGAAATCCAAATGACTCTTCAGCTCCCCCATTAATGACCAATGGAGAGATGGTCTTTGTAACTCCCTGTTCTGGATTAGTTCAAGCAGAGGAAGGAGTAGAAGGTTGGATTGAAGGACTCAGTGGCTCCCTCTACATAGTTCTGAGTCTTGACAGAAGGAAGATGTACACTAGTTGCTGGTCTTCATATGTAAACTGGCTTTTAGGGAAAGACATTTGCAATATCAATGCCTCCTCTCAATCTGGACCAAGAAAATGATGAGGTCTCTTTTTGGACAGACATTTCCAAACAGGATTTCCCTGTTTTTAATCTTCCCATCCATGCCATGAAAACCAGCACCAAGTGTTTTCATTTCCTTGGGTATCTCTATTTTATTTATTGTATGGTACATTCACACCATATTTCAGTAAAAAGGATCACACAAATAAAAAGAAAAACATAGGAGGGAATTAAGCTATTTTCCAAAGCACCTGAAGGCAGGACAAGGAGCAACGGGTGGAAACTAATCAAGGAGAGAAGCAACCTAGAACTAAGGAGAAACTTCCTGACAGTGAGAACAATTAGTTTACTGCCTTCAGAAGCAGTAAATGCTCCAACACTGGAAGTTTTTAAGAAGAGACTGGACAGCCACTTGTCTGAAATGGTGTAGGGTTTCCTGCCCGAGCAGGGGGTTGGACTAGATGACCTCCAAGGTCCCTTCCAACTTTACTACTATTAAGGATATAAAATCTGTAAATTTAGCAGGAAAATAACAAATGTATATCAAAGTGGCAAATCTAATTTTTTTTACTTCATTTCTCACAGATCAGCAGTATACACTGTTTTGCACCCTGTCATTGTGTGCTAGATAGGTTTGTTTGGCCTCACAATCACAATTCGGTGATATTTTGCCCCACTTACAGAGGGCATCTGCACATCTACCATGACCAGAGCAAATTCAGTTCAATGTTGTCCATATCTCACAGTGCTGGTCAAATAGAGATATTTTTTCCAAAATGCAGGGATAGCTTCAACATGTGGAGGACAATTTTCTGTCCAGAGTTGTTTCCAGAGTTGTTGTGAATGTCTAAATAATCTTTAACAATTGCTTTAGCAGTTAATATGGCTGGATGCCTAGATCTCACTGTCAATTCTACAATGAAACTGGCTGCAGCCATTTCCTTCATTCAAAGTTTCCACAGAATTGGGAGGTGGATAGAGGATTTCTACTAGTCTAAATATTTTATTGTCCCATGGGAACCAAGGTCATTTCTGTCAGTTAGATAGAAGCTGGATCATTTAGTTAGAAAACCCGCCAAACTCTTCTATTGGGGAACGTAGCTAATTGCATAGCTTTGGGATGGGAAGTTTAACTTTGTAATATTAGTAATAGTAGTAAAGTTGGAAGCGACCTTGGAGGTCATCTAGTCCAACCCCCTGCTCGGGCAGGAAACCCTACACCATTTCGGACAAATGGCTGTCCAGTCTCTTCTTAAAAACTTCCAGTGTTGGAGCATTTACTGCTTCTGGAGGGAGGCTGTTCCACTGATTAATTGTTCTCACTGTCAGGAAGTTCTCCTTAGTTCTAGGTTGCTTCTCTCCTTGATTAGTTTCCACCCGTTGCTTCTTGTCCTGCCTTCAGGTGCTTTGGAAAATAACTTGATTCCCTATTCTTTATGGCAGCCCCTGAGATATTGGAATACTGCTATCATGTCCCCCCTTGTCCTTCTCTTCGTTAAACTAGACATACCCAATTCTCGCAACCGTTCCTTATATGTTTTAGCCGCCAGTCCCCTAATCATCTTTGTTGCTCTTCTCTGTACTCTTTCTAGAGTCTCAACATCTTTTTTACATCGTGGTGACCAAAACTGGATGCAGTATTCCAAGTGTGGCCTTACCAAGGCATTGAAGAGTGGTATTAATACTTCGCGTGATCTTGATTCTTTCCCTCTGTTAATGCAGCCTAGCACTGTGTTGGCCTTTTTGGCAGCTGCCGCACACTGCTGGCTCATATTTAAGTGATTGTCTACTAGGACTCCGAGGTCCCTCTCACAGTTACTACTATTGAGCATGGTGCCACCTATGCTGTACTTGTGCATTTGGTTTTTCTTGCCTAAATGTAGAACCTTGCTTTTTTTCACCATTGAATTTCATTTTGTTAGTTAGTGCCCAGTGTTCAAGTCTGTCCAGATCCTTCTGTATCTGAATCCTGTCTTCTGGAGTGTTGGCTATTCCTGCCAGCTTGGTGTCGTCTGCAAATTTGATGAGTTCCCAATCTATCCCTTCATCCAAGTCATTGATGAAGATGTTGAAGAGTACTGGGCCCAGAACAGAGCCCTGGGGCACCCCACTACACACTTCCCTCCATATAGATGCAGTTCCATTGAGGACCACTCGCTGAGTACGGCCGGTCAACCAGCTACGGATCCATTGGTGGTGGTTCTGTCTACCCCACATTTTTCTCTCTTGTCAAGTAGTAGGTTGTGATCTACTTTATCAAATGCCTTACTGAAGTCCAAGTAAATTATGTCAACAGCATTCCTCTGATCCACTAATTTTGTCACTTGGTCAAAGAATGCAATAAGATTTGTCTGGCATGATCTATTTTTGACAAACCCATGTTGGCTTTTAGTAATGACTTTGTTTGCCTCTAGGTGTTCGTTGATTCGTTGTTTGATTATCTTTTCCAGGATCTTCCCAGGTATTGAGGTCAGGCTGATAGGTCTGTAATTCCCTGGATCCATTTTTTTCCTTTTTTGAGGATGGGAACTACATCAGCTCTTTTCCAGTCCTCTGGTAGTTCCCCTGTGTTCCAGGATATTTGAAAAATATAGTTCAGTGGCTCCGATATCACATCTGCCAGTTCCTTGAGAACTCTGGGGTGTAATCCGTCTGGTCCTGGCGATTTGAAATCATCTAGGCTGGACAGGTGCTCACTAACGATTTTCTTGCCTATCTTAACTTGTGTTTCTGTTTTGTTTTTTGTGGCACTATTTTTGATAGGTTGGTCTGTTTTTTCCCTTTGTGTAAAGACAGATGCAAAAAATGAGTTAAATAGTTCTGCTTTCTCCCTGTTGCTTGTCACATTCTTGCCACTTCCACCCACTAATGGACCAATCATTTCCTTCACTTTTTTCTTGTTTTTTACATGTTGAAAGAAGCGTTTTTTGTTATTTTTGACTTTGGTCGCAAGCCTTAGTTCATTTTGAGCCTTGGCTTTCTTCACTTCATCTTTGCAGGCTCAGGCTATTTGCTGATATTCTGACTTAGTTATGTTCCCCTCTTTCCACTTTCTATATTTGTCCTTTTTATCTTTCAATTTGTCAGAGAGTTCTTTATGCAGCCATGCTGGTTTCTTTTGAGAGCTGTTATTTTTCCTCTTTGTTGGTATTGTGATAGACTGTGCTTTTATTATCTCATTTTTCAAAATTTCCCAAGCTTCTTGAGTTGTTTTCCCCTTGAGGATTCTCATCCATGGAATCCTTCCCAAGCCCTCTCTAAGTTTATTGAAATTAGCTCTCTTGAAGTCCAAGACTCTAGTTTGACTGTGTTCTATTGGTTGTGCTTCTATAATGTTGAATTCTAATATTGCATGATCACTTCCTCCCAGTGTTCCTATGGCTTCAACACCGTCTATCATTTCATCTCTGTTAGTGAGAATTAGATCCAAAATGGCTAATCCCCCAGTTCCATTCTCTACTTTTTGGGAGACAAAGTTGTCTGCTAGGTTTGCCAGGAACCTGTTTGATCTTCCACTTGGTGCGGAGTTTGTCTCCCAGTTGATGTCAGGGTAGTTAAAGTCCCCCATTACTTTTGTGATGTGCTTCCTACATACCTTAGTTAGCTGACTAGCAAAAAGTTCATCTATTTCCTCTGTTTGGTTGGGTGGTCTGTAGTATACACCTATGGCAATGTCATTTCCCCACCCTTTTATATTGACCCAAATGCATTCAAGACAGTTTTTATCATTGTTGTACTCTATTTCTGTGGAGATGTAGTTATTTCTTATATAGAGAGCAACTCCACCTCCTCTTTTATTTGGTCTGTTTCTTTTAAATAATTTAAATCCCTCTAGCTGTGAGTTTCATCCCACCATGTTTCCGTATTGGCAACAATATCGTATCTGCCCTCATTAAGCTGAATTTCTAGATCACCCTGTTTGCTGTTCATACTCTGTGCATTGGTATATAAACATTTGAGTCCTTTGTGGGTGGCCCTGTGTTTCCTTTCTACATAACCTGTGTGGTGCCTGAGTTCCCCTATTGTCTTACCACCTATTTGATTAGTGCACTTTATTGTTGCTTTCTGAAGGGAACTTCAGGCTTGGTTTCACTTTTGACTGTGCTGATACTATGTAAGCAATAAACATGTTCTTTGAGGAAGTTTCAAGCCTCAGACTTCTGATTTCTTTGGTCTTGCTTATCAGAACCTTGACACTCAGACTGTTTCACTCCAAATGAATTTGGGCATCTCTTTTGAGGATATCTGAAATAAGCCAGCCTCAGTTTTACAGTTCTTTTTGTGATTCCAACTAGAAGGAGAAACTCCTCTCAGTTTCACCCACTTAATTAAAAAAGAAAGTCCCTCATTTTTTATCAGGAAACATGGAAGGAAGGAAGGAAGGAAGGAAGGAAGGAAGGAAGGAAGGAAGGAAGGAAGGAAGGAATACTCCAGTACTGTAATATATCAAAGGAAGGAAAAGGAAGTAAAGGGAAGAAATCAAGGAAACAAGAGAGAGTATTCATCAGATAAGAAGAGCAAAATATTCCATCTGTTTTCTAATGCCATTGATTCTCTGTTTTGATATCCTGCTCCCCATTTAAACTCCAAAGTTATTATCACTCTTTTGAAATAAATTAAACATATTAACAGATATTGTTTTTAAGCAAAGCTTAAAGTTTCCTATCAAAAGACAGTTTTATTAAAAATGTCAGGGTCTGCACTATCCCTTTTCTCTGGTGTCACTCACCTTCCATGGTGGAGATGGTTCCTTCTGCACAGGGAAGACAGTCATAGCAACAGATCAGCTGCTCTTTCTGAACAACCTTCATGAATCCAGGATGGCAGCTTTCCACACACCTGGAAGGAGGCAGGGGCTGAAGAGAGGGAGGACAAATGTCTAGAAAATGAACTTGTTTTTAGAAAAATGGCAAAAGAAGAAGGATTTTGTGAATTCCATTTCAGGATTTAGCTTTGAGTGATAAGAAACCAATAAAAAAATTGAGGTTCATCAAGCAGATTGAACTGCTTATCACTTCTCTCTTTCTGTTTTGGCTTATGTTTAATATACAGGATGAAAGGTTTAGACTTTCATTTTAAATTTAGATATTAAATGTATTGGTAATTTAATTATAATTTTAGCCATTCTCTAACCACTGTAGGATGAAGGCCTCTTCCATGTATTTCCAACCCACACAGGGCGAACTAGAAGCAATAGTACACAAGGGAGAGTATGACATAGTTGGCATTACAGAAACATGGTGGGGCGAAACCCATGAATGGAATGAACTGATGGACGGATACAAATTGTTCAAAAGAAACAGAAGTACAAAAAGAGGAGAGGGAATTGCACTATATGTAAGAGAGCACTAAGAATCCATAGAAATGCACATGATCAAAGATAAAATCTCTCCAGAATGCATATAAGTGTACATTACAGATCACCCAACCAATCAAAAGAAATAGATGAACTCTTTGCCAACCAGTTAACAAATGTATATAGGAAGCATACCACAATGGTAATGGGTGACTTCAACTATCCAGATATCAACTCAGAGGCAAACTCTGCAGTGACTGGGAGATCAAACAAATTCCTAACCAACCTAGCTGACAACTTTGTCATCCAAAAGGTGGAGGAGGGGATTAGATGTAAAGCCATACTGGACTTAATTCTTACTAATAGAGGAGAAGTGATAGAGTGAGTTGAAGTTACTAGAACCTTGGGCAAAAGTGGCCACGTCATACTGGAATTTAGTATAACGCAAACACTAGTAACAGAAAACAATCCAACCAGGGTCTTAAACTTCAAAAGAGCTGACTTTAACAAACTCAGACAGAACCTAGGAAAGATCCTATGGATGAAAATCATAAAGGGGAAAACAACCCAGGAAGCATGGGAAATCCTGAAAAATGTGATCATAAAAGCCCAGTCCAGCATAATAGCACAGAAAAAGAAAAACATCAAATTCAAAAAGAAACCAGCATGGCTGCACAAAGATCTCTCTGACAAACTGAAAGACAAAAAGGACAAGTACAAAAAATGGAAAGAGGGGCACATAACTAAGGCTGATTATCAGCAGACAGCCAGAACATGCAAAGATGAAGTCAGGAAAGCAAAGGCTCAAACGAACAAAAATTTGCAATAGAAACCAAGGATAATAAAAGAAAAGTTTCTTTCAATATACTAACAACAAGAAAAAAGTCAAAGAAACTGTAGGCCCACTAAAGAGAAAAGATGGCAAGGAAATAACAGGCAACAGGGAGAAAGCAGAACTACTTAACTCATACTTTGCATCCGTCTCCACACAAAAAAGAAAACATAGACCACTATACCCCCCCCCAAAAAAAAAATCATTGAAAAAGACAAACTAGAAACAAAAATTAAAATAACCAAGAAAATGGTAAGAGAACACCTTTCTGACCTCCACGAATATAAATCACCAGGACCCGACAGATTACATGCCATAGTTCTGAAGGAGCTAGCAAATGTTATCGCAGAACCATTGCACCATATCTTTCAAAAATCCTGGAGCACCAGGGAAGTACCTGAGGATTGGAAAAGGGCCAATGTGGTTCCCATCTTCAAGAAAGAGGGGAAAAAACAGACCCAGGAAACTACAGACTAATCAGTTTAACGTCAATACCTGGGAATATCCTGGAAAAGATAATCAAAAAACAGATCTGCGAAAATCTAGAAGCAAATAAAGTTATAACTGGTAGCCAGCATACCTTTGTTAAAAACAGATCATGCCAAATCAATCTTATTTCAATCTTTGATAAAGTGACCAAATTATTAGACCAGGAAACGCTGTGGACATTGTATACCTAGATTTCAGTAAGGCATTCGCCAAAAGTAGACTGCAATGTACTGCTTGGTAAGCTAGAAAAAGGTGGAATGGGACAACTCAATGAGTAGCCCTCAATGGTACTACATCCACATGGAGAGAAGTAAGCAGTGGAGTACCACAAGGCTCTGTTTTTGGCCCTGTATCTCTTCAATATCTTTATCAATGACTTTGATGAGTTCCCCTTCTATTCCCTCATTCCCTCAGGAATAGCCAACACCCCAGAAGACAAGCTCAGAATTCAAAAAGATCTTGACAAACTTGAACAATGGACCCTATCCAACAAAATGAGTTTTAATGTGGAGAAAAGCAAAGTTTCATATTTAGGCAGGAAAAATCAACGATATAAGAACAGATTAGGTGAGACCTGGCTCAAAAACAATAACTGTGAGAGGGACCTTGGAGTCCTAGTGGATGATCAATTGACTATAAGCCAGCAATGTACAGCAGCAGTCAAAACAGCTAATACAATCCTGGGCTGTATAAAAAGAGGCATAGAATCAAGATCACGTGAAGTATTAGTATCGCATTATGAAACACTAGTGAGACTACACCTGGAATACTGCTACCAATTTTGGTCACCTCACTACAAAAAGAGATGTTGAGACCTTGGAAAAAGTTCAGAGAAGAGCAATTAAGATGATCCAAGGCCTGGAGACTAAACATATGAAAACTGGCTGTAGGACTTGGGTTTGGCTATTCTAAAGAAAAGAAGAAATATGGGTGACATGATAGCAGTATTCCAGATTGGCTCCTTGTTAGCACAACCTTAACACTCTGCTCAAGTCAGGATATTAATGCTAATATCAGAGAAAAGGTCTCTTCTAAGGTCTCTTCTAAGAGAGGTGGACTCAAGGTACCGAATTTGAAATTGTATTATGATGCTGTGGTTTTAATATTAATTAGTGATTGGGTTAATTTAACAAATGTAGAAGTACTCCTCTTGGAGGGTTGGGATTTACTTTTTGGATGGCATGCCTATTTTTTAACAAAAAGGTCGATAGGGTCTTCAAATCTCATATTATAAGGATTTCTTTACTTCGGGTTTGGAGGAAATACTATAGAAGTGATTTTAAAATTCCACTATGGGCTATACCATGGCATGCGATAGAAGGGATAAGGAGAGGAGTTAAGATGGATAGTGTTTCTTATGTACAATTACTTAGATGGTATGGTAAAAATTGGCAGTCAAAATCTTTGGAAGATTTAATACAAGAAAATATTATTTATTTATGGTTTCAGTATAGACAAATAGTGGATAGGTGAAAGATAGATCGTAATGTGGGTTTGCTTAGAGAAGATGAGAATTTGGTAAAACAAATAAAAGATCAAAGACGAACTCATATTAAGAGAATTTATGGGGTGTTAGTAGAATTGGATTCAGAAACAGAATTAGTTAAAGAATGTATGGTTAAATGGGCACAAAATTTTGATGAACCGGTTCTATTAGATACCTGGGAAATTATTTGGGTGAGGAATGTCAAATTTACACAAGCCCAAAATTTAAGGGAGAATTTTTACAAAATGTTTTATAGATGGCCCCTTGATCCACAAAAAATGTCTCGTATGTATCCTGACTTACAGCCTAAATGTTGGAGATGTGGATGTTTGGATGCTACTTACTATCATATCTGGTGGTCATGTAAAAATATAAAAGCTTTTTGGATTAAGATATGGTGGAATATTCAAAGAATTTTTAGAAGGAGGGTAAAATTTACCCCACAATTGTTTTTGTTAGGTAGTGTTTCTGATTGTGATACTAAAGAGACTATATTGATGTTAAATTTAATTACAGTGGCAAGGTTGTTAGTAGAGCAATGTTGGAAGAAGGAATCTTTGCCTACTTTGCAAGAGTGGTTTTTTAAAGTTTCTTATTTGGTGGAAATGGCAAATATTTCGGCTTTCTTGAAAGACCAATCGCAAGAGAAGTATTTTTTGGTATGGAAAAAATGGATAGACTTTATACAATATAAGTTGGATATAAAAAAATATTATTTAGCTTTTCAATAACTTATATTTAAAATTTAAAATATTTTATAGACCTTATTTTTTTTTCTTTATCTCTTTCCTTTTTCTTTCTTCCTATTTTTTTAGTATTTTCTTGTATTTTTGTTTTTTTATATATATATTATTGTTAATTATCTTACAATTTGTTTAATTAATGTATTTAGATTTATTTATGGTTTATATCTTTTTTAAGACTTTTTGAAAAAAATTTCAATTAAGCCTATATTCAGCTCTGGGAAGGTCGGGGGAGGGTATGGGAGGGTTGGGGAGGGTTGGGGAAGGGTTGTATTGTTTTGTAAAATTTAAAAATTTTCAATAAAAAAAAAGAAATAATGTTTGGAAACTGAACAAAGAGAGAAGCAACCCAGAATTAAGGACAAACTTCCTGAGAGTGAGGACAATTAACAAGTGGAACAGCTTTTCTCCAGAAATCATGGGTGCTGCATCACTGGAGAATTTAAGAAGAGGCTAGATAGTCATTTGTCTGAGATGGTATAGGTTCTCCTGCTTAAGTGGGGGGCTGGACTAGAAGATCTCCAAGATCCCTTCCAGATCTATTCTGTTCTATTCTATTCTATTCTATTCTATTCTATTCTATTCTATTCTATTCTATACAGTCCAGAGCTTTCTTTTGCCAATTGGACCCGCAATGCTTGTTGATGTCATCGATCCATCTTGTTTTAGCTCTCTTTCATGGATGCTTTTTAACAAGTGGGATCCACTCTATGACTGCCTTGGTCCATCTGCCGTCAATTCTTCTAATTTAATTTGATATTAATTCAATTTAATATAGAATTTATTTAAATATTTAAATTTATCAGGGAAACGTTGGATGGGTTCTTTGCTTTGACTAAGTAAGCCCTATGATTTTCATGATTGACTTAGCCTACCTCCCTTTACATTGATTCAGTGAATAGTTTCTCTGAAAATTGAAGACAATATTTTTCTTATTCACCAGAATAAGAAATGAAGGAGAAGTTTATACTCTCAAGAGCCCAGTCTGCTGGTATGAAACCTTGAAGGCATTGAAAGCAAACCTCCACCCACCCCCCTCCTTTTGGCACTTTCAGTGGAATAAAATAAATTTTACTCTACCTTAGTCAGCATTTCCACCTCTGTTATACTCTTCTGGTCAATGGTAACTTTAAAATCTTGGGATGTCAGCTTTTCTAGACTGCCAGATTTCACTCTCTTGAAAGATTTGTTGAGGAAAAGAACCCAGTTGACAATATTCAGGTCAGCTGTCAGATCTCCTTTCCCATCCAAATATACTCCTTCTATGGAGTTATTGTGAAACTGAGAAGTTTGAAGGAAGGAGTGAAGCTGGAAAGGAAAAGAAAAGAGGAGTTTAGAAAGAACATCAGACATTCTTTGAAAAGACCACATGGATTATGCTGGTCATGTACCTGTATATCACTCTCTGTATATCACAGATCTGCGAACAACTAGAAGCAAACAAAATTATAACTGGTAGTCAGCATACCTTTGTTAAAAATAGATCATGCCAAATCAATGTTATTTCATTCTTTGATAAAGTGACCAAATTAGTAGACCAGCGAAATGCTGTGGACATAGTAGATTTAGATTTCAGTAAGGCATTTGACAAAGTAGATTACAATCTATTGCTTGGCAAGCTAGAAAAAGGTGGAACAGACAACATCACCACCAGATGGATTTGTAGCTGGCTGACAAACTGTACTCAATGAATAGCCCTCAATGGTAAACACATGAAGACCGGGTGTAGGATTTGGGTTTGGCTAGTCTAAAGAAAGGAAGAAATAGGGCTGACATGATAGCAGTATTCCAGTATTTGAGAGGCTGCCACAAAGAAGAGGAGGTCAAATTATCCTCCAAAGCACCAGAGGTCAGGACAAGAAACAATGCTTGGAAACTAATCAAACAGAGAAGCAACCTGGAATTAAGGAAAAAGTTCCTCACAGGGAGGACAATTAACCAGTGGAATGGCTTGCCTTCAGAAATTGTGGGCGCTCCATCACTGGAGGCTTTTAAGAAGAGACTGGTCACTTGTCAGAGATGGCATAGGTTCTTCAGCTTGAGCAGGGGGCTGGACTAGAAGACCTCCAAGGTCCCTTCCAGCTCTATTGTATTGTATTGTATTGTATTATATTGTGTTGTATTCTATTCTATTCTATTCTATTCTATTCTACTCTACTCTACTCTACTCTACTCTACTCTACTCTACTCTACTCTACTCTACTCTACTCTACTCTACTCTAGCAATGCAATACAACTCCTCTAAAGGAAAATAACTTTTTTCCCCATTAATGTTTTGTTAACCAATATAAACAAACACCATGCTTTTACCTTTTCCTTTCACTCTTTGTTGTATCAAATAGTACCCAAGAGTTACCCAATTGATATAAGAAACTCCATGCTTCCTATTTTCCTGTGTTGTTCTCCTGGATGACTAGTGACTTAGCACAGGAGGTATCACTGATGCTACAAAAATACTGATTTACAACATCTCTCTTTTTCTTAACAATCATTCGTTTGTTTCACTGAGTAGATTACTTGGTTGTGTCCCTCAGTCTAATATGTAACCTCAGATTGGCTCCTTGTTAGCACAACCTTAACACTCTGCTCAAGTCAGGATATTAATGCTAATATCAGAGAAAAGGTCTCTTCTAAGGTCATGCCAACACCCTAAAACATAAAAGTATGTTATGCATATGTTGTATTGTGTAGGAATATTGCTTTTGGGAAATTTCTCTCCCTCTTTCTTTCATAGGAATGCTCCAAAGTTTTGACTATTTTTGTGAGGGCCCAAGTCACGGTTCTTTATCTTCCTTTCTTTTTTCTACAAGGGAATAATCTATCAAGTGAATTAATTCATCAAACAGTCCTTATTTCTCTCATCTCATTGCCTTTTTCCTGTGCAACGGAGAAACAGATTAAATTCTCATAGACAATGAAGACATTTCTTTTTTAAATTATTCTTTAAGCTGTACTGCCCCCAAACTGCCAGTTACTCAGTATTTGATCACTAGGTTTATTGTTAGAATCCAATTTAAATTAGCAAACAAGCTTCAACCTACTTACATCCCAAGTTAGGAAAAGGTTGGCCATGTGCTGCTACTGGTAGTTGTAAAAACACGATCTCTCCCACTCTACTGAGATATGAGAATTTTGGCAAAACAATAAAGCGTGTGGTAACCAAGAAATGGAGAAAGGCCCTGAGCAAAGGGAGGCCTTGAGCAGATGGGTAGATCATTACGGGAGTAAAGGTGGGATTAGTGGACTTAGACTTCCACATTGTATCAGAAGGGGAAGAATGGAGTTCTCTGGGCACAGTAGTATTTTTGCTTGCAAAGAAAAAGGTCAAAGAAGGTGACATGTACACAGTATAATATCTTGCCAAGAAAAAAGTTATTGGAAGATATTTGAACGAACGAGGTAAAGGAATGGGTGAACACTTATTTATTTATTCAGCTTATTTAATTTGCTAAATAATAAATTTAATAAATTTATTGAAATACACTTAATAAATGTATTTCTTTATTTATTTAGCTGTCAAACCACCTAGTAGGGCTGTATTACTATTATACTTCTCATCTTTCCTATTAATTATTTCCTTAGCTTCTTATGACTATAACTTTGTTGTTTCTATCTTATTATTTATGTTGATTGCTTTTATTTAGTATCCTATTATGATTTATGTCACAGTATCCTGTAACGGTCACTGAGTGTTTTATCTTATGATGTATGATGACTGTATTTTACAATTATGATAATGATTTGTCACTTGTTGTTTGCATATAAACTGTGAGCTTAGGCACCGGAGAAGGTTCCTTGTTTTTCCAGTCAAACTTGGCCAATAAAGAATTCTATTCTATTTTATTCTATTCTATTCTATTCTATTCTATTCTATTCTATTCTATTCTATTCTGTTCTGTTCTGTTCTGTTTGTTTCTGTTCTGTTCTGTTCTGTTCTACTCTACTCTACTCTGCTCTACTCTGTTCTGTTCTGTTCCATTCTATTTTATTCTGGCATACCATGTCAGGGAAATTTACACATTCTAGACACAATGCTGTCCCAATTAATAGTTCATTCTGTTCAGCACTTGTGTGTCTATAATTAGTGCATAGAAAGGGGTGAACTAGCTTATGCCAGCTGACTAGTGACACTTGGGTTCATTGAAATATATGAACCTTATTTGCTTTTAAAAAAATAAAAACAGAAAATGTTGCAAAACCAAGGAACAAAAGAAGGCGGATGAAAAGGAAAGGAATGGAATTATGTTAGATTTGAGTTCCAGGATGATTTAATTTTTCAGAAGAAGTAATCAAGGCATCAGCTTCCAAACCGATTCTAATTGGCAGTGGCAATATGTCACAATATGTCTGATGGAAAAGAAATACCTGCCAAGCCTTCAGTCTTGGAGTTTCAACCTTCATACCCCTGTTCCTCACTGATCTCTTGGACATGTAAAGTGAATTTAAGGCCCTTGCAACAGCTGAGATAGTGCTGTAAATGATATAGCTGTCCAGAGCCAGGCTCCGATCAATCTCCTCTTCCCTCAGAGCCACCAGTTCTTCTCTCTGTCTGCACCGTCTCCAGACTTTTACTGAAATGTCATCCTTGGGGGATGAACAAGTAAAGGTGTTCTTTACAAAAGTATGTAGGGATATATAAAAGAGGTCAAATGCATCATAGTTTACCCATTTCCTTTTCTGTATCAGAAATGAAAAAATGGCAGCAATGTATTTAAACGAAACAATGCTATACAAGAACTCCAGACTGAGATCCCATTGAGCTGTGGTGATCCAGACTTTTCCTACAATAGGTCCCTGAATATGTTGGAGTAGTACTTGTACAAACTTGATTCCAAACTGGAACGAACTAGTCTCTGACCCGTAAATATAGACATTGATTTTTCTCCACTTGGAATTTACTTTGAATTCTGAAATGAAGATATTTGAGTTTAGTGGAAAGCATGGATATTCAATTGCACAAATGCCATTCCTTAACATCAAAGAAGACATTGTCCTCATGAACCTCTCCCCCTGGTCTGTTTCTGGAGCAATAAGACCAACCAAGGTCCACCTGAAATGGAGGAGCAGCTTGACCATTCCTGGATACTGGACTCCTTCAGCAGGGAGCATCGGGTAGAAGAAAGGAAACAGAGTTTTATTCCTAAGAATCTTGGAAGCAAAACTGTAACTGATCTGAAAAGAATGGAAGATGGTGGTAGTTTAAATTTAAGAAGCAAAATGCAACTGCTCTCATTTCCACAATCAAACTTTGCTTTTTATTTGCAGAAGACAACTTCTCCTTGAAAGCTACATGACTGAAAATTGTCTCCTCAAGAAAGGGACACACCTGTGGGATTTTGTAGGTGCCCAGCATAGTTGAAATCTGGATGGAGATGCCAGTCTCAGCCTCTTCCAGAACAGCCACTGTGTTTCTCTGCCTTCCACAACTGTAATTGGGGACATTGGCTTCTCCGTCTGAAATCAGGTCTAGCAAAGGATCAGAAGTCATTTCTGCCTTGAAGAAATTTTCATAGATATTATAACCCAAGGTGATATTAGGTAAGAGATGGCCCTTTTTATTGAAGTCATCAATGGTAAAAACGAAGGGCAAAAATTTCCAGTATAGTTTAGATGTTTTTCTGTAGGTACAAACATATCAATAACTATATTTATTTATTTTCCACAATAATTCTTTTAACCAACTCAATGACAGTTCTTAAAAAAAAAATGCAATATGCCCAAATATTACCATAAAAAGAGAAATAAAACAACAGAAAAGTTTGGCTTGTTCACATTTTAAAAGGCATTCTTCCAGTTGGTTACACTAAGACAGCTTCTTTTTCATGCCTTAGACTTGAAACATTT